>NC_057006.1:1052792-1058392 GCF_000002595.2 Chlamydomonas reinhardtii | reverse complement strand
ACGCCTGGCTGGGGCGGGATGTGTTTGGCCGCTTTGACAGCGGGCCACAGATGCGCCCGTGCCCTGGGCACTAGCCGTGCCTTTGCACGCATCAAGGGGCGCCACTAGCGCACACCTCTCTCAGCCATACGGGCTTACTCTAGCCGCACGCACTGGCTTTGTACTTTGGTCACGTTCACGGCACGCCCCCGCACGCTCACCCTTTGCACTAGCCACGCCTTTGCACTTATCAGGGGGCGCCACTAGCGCAGACATGTCTAGCCGCACGCCCTGGCTGGGGCGGGATGTGTTTGGCCGCTGTGACAGCGGGCCACAGATGCGCCCGCCCCCTCTGCACTAGCGGTGTCTTTGCACGCATCAGGGGGCGCCACTCGGGGACACACCTCTCAGCCATACGGATGTACTCTAGCCGCACGCCCTGGGGGACTTGTTTGGCCGCTGTGACAGCGGGCCACAGATGCGCCCGTGCCCTGGGCACTAGCCGTGCCTTTGCACGCATCAAGGGGCGCCACTAGCGCACACCTCTCTCAGCCATACGGGCTTACTCTAGCCGCACGCACGGGCTTTATACTTTGGTCACGTTCACGGCACGCCCCCGCACGCTCACCCTTTGCACTAGCCACGCCTTTGCACTTATCAGGGGGCGCCACTAGCGCACACATGTCTAGCCGCACGCCCTGGCTGGGGCGGGATGTGTTTGGCCGCTGTGACAGCGGGCCACCGATGCGCCCGCCCCCTCTGCACTAGCGGTGTCTTTGCACGCATCAGGGGGCGCCACTCGGGGACACACCTCTCAGCCATACGGATGTACTCTAGCCGCACGCCCTGGGGGACTTGTTTGGCCGCTTTGACAGCGGGCCACAGATGCGCCCGTGCCCTGGGCACTAGCCGTGCCTTTGCACGCATCAAGGGGCGCCACTAGCGCACACATCTCTCAGCCATACGGGCTTACTCTAGCCGCACGCACTGGCTTTGTACTTTGGGCACGTTCACGGCACGCCCCCGCACGCTCACCCTTTGCACTAGCCACGCCTTTGCACGCATCAGGGGGCGCCACTAGCGCAGACATGTCTAGCCGCACGCCCTGGCTGGGGCGGGATGTGTTTGGCCGCTGTGACAGCGGGCCACAGATGCGCCCGTGCCCTGGGCACTAGCTGTGCCTTTGCACGCATCAAGGGGCGCCACTAGCGCATTCCTCTCTCAGCCATACGGCTTACTCTAGCCGCACGCACTGGCTTTGTACTTTGGTCACGTTCACGGCACGCCCCCGCACGCTCACCCTTTGCACTAGCGGTGTCTTTGCACGCATCAGGGGGCGCCACTAGCGCAGACATGTCTAGCCGCACGCCCTGGCTGGGGCGGGATGTGTTTGGCCGCTGTGACAGCGGGCCACAGATGCGCCCGTGCCCTGGGCACTAGCTGTGCCTTTGCACGCATCAGGGGGCGCCACTAGCGCACACCTCTCTCAGCCATACGGGCTTACTCTAGCCGCACGCACTGGCTTTGTACTTTGGTCTCGTTCACGGCACGCCTCCGCTGCACACTCACCCTCTGCACTAGCCACGCCTTTGCACTTATCAGGGGGCGCCACTAGCGCAGACATGTCTAGCCGCAGGCCCTGGCTGGGGCGGGATGTGTTTGGCCGCTGTGACAGCGGGCCACCGATGCGCCCGCCCCCTCTGCACTAGCGGTGTCTTTGCACGCATCAGGGGGCGCCACTCGGGGACACACCTCTCAGCCATACGGATGTACTCTAGCCGCACGCCCTGGCTGGGGCGGGATGTGTTTGGCCGCTTTGACAGCGGGCCACAGATGCGCCCGTGCCCTGGGCACTAGCCGTGCCTTTGCACGCATCAAGGGGCGCCACTAGCGCACACCTCTCTCAGCCATACGGGCTTACTCTAGCCGCACGCACTGGCTTTGTACTTTGGTCACGTTCACGGCACGCCCCCGCACGCTCACCCTTTGCACTAGCCACGCCTTTGCACTTATCAGGGGGCGCCACTAGCGCAGACATGTCTAGCCGCACGCCCTGGCTGGGGCGGGATGTGTTTGGCCGCTGTGACAGCGGGCCACAGATGCGCCCGCCCCCTCTGCACTAGCGGTGTCTTTGCACGCATCAGGGGGCGCCACTCGGGGACACACCTCTCAGCCATACGGATGTACTCTAGCCGCACGCCCTGGGGGACTTGTTTGGCCGCTGTGACAGCGGGCCACAGATGCGCCCGTGCCCTGGGCACTAGCCGTGCCTTTGCACGCATCAAGGGGCGCACTAGCGCACACCTCTCTCAGCCATACGGGCTTACTCTAGCCGCACGCACGGGCTTTATACTTTGGTCACGTTCACGGCACGCCCCCGCACGCTCACCCTTTGCACTAGCCACGCCTTTGCACTTATCAGGGGGCGCCACTAGCGCACACATGTCTAGCCGCACGCCCTGGCTGGGGCGGGATGTGTTTGGCCGCTGTGACAGCGGGCCACCGATGCGCCCGCCCCCTCTGCACTAGCGGTGTCTTTGCACGCATCAGGGGGCGCCACTCGGGGACACACCTCTCAGCCATACGGATGTACTCTAGCCGCACGCCCTGGGGGACTTGTTTGGCCGCTTTGACAGCGGGCCACAGATGCGCCCGTGCCCTGGGCACTAGCCGTGCCTTTGCACGCATCAAGGGGCGCCACTAGCGCACACATCTCTCAGCCATACGGGCTTACTCTAGCCGCACGCACTGGCTTTGTACTTTGGGCACGTTCACGGCACGCCCCCGCACGCTCACCCTTTGCACTAGCCACGCCTTTGCACGCATCAGGGGGCGCCACTAGCGCAGACATGTCTAGCCGCACGCCCTGGCTGGGGCGGGATGTGTTTGGCCGCTGTGACAGCGGGCCACAGATGCGCCCGTGCCCTGGGCACTAGCTGTGCCTTTGCACGCATCAAGGGGCGCCACTAGCGCATTCCTCTCTCAGCCATACGGCTTACTCTAGCCGCACGCACTGGCTTTGTACTTTGGTCACGTTCACGGCACGCCCCCGCACGCTCACCCTTTGCACTAGCGGTGTCTTTGCACGCATCAGGGGGCGCCACTAGCGCAGACATGTCTAGCCGCAGGCCCTGGCTGGGGCGGGATGTGTTTGGCCGCTGTGACAGCGGGCCACAGATGCGCCCGTGACCTGGGCACTAGCTGTGCCTTTGCACGCATCAGGGGGCGCCACTAGCGCACACCTCTCTCAGCCATACGGGCTTACTCTAGCCGCACGCACTGGCTTTGTACTTTGGTCTCGTTCACGGCACGCCTCCGCTGCACACTCACCCTCTGCACTAGCCACGCCTTTGCACTTATCAGGGGGCGCCACTAGCGCAGACATGTCTAGCCGCAGGCCCTGGCTGGGGCGGGATGTGTTTGGCCGCTGTGACAGCGGGCCACCGATGCGCCCGCCCCCTCTGCACTAGCGGTGTCTTTGCACGCATCAGGGGGCGCCACTCGGGGACACACCTCTCAGCCATACGGATGTACTCTAGCCGCACGCCCTGGCTGGGGCGGGATGTGTTTGGCCGCTTTGACAGCGGGCCACAGATGCGCCCGTGCCCTGGGCACTAGCCGTGCCTTTGCACGCATCAAGGGGCGCCACTAGCGCACACCTCTCTCAGCCATACGGGCTTACTCTAGCCGCACGCACTGGCTTTGTACTTTGGTCACGTTCACGGCACGCCCCCGCACGCTCACCCTTTGCACTAGCCACGCCTTTACACTTATCAGGGGGCGCCACTAACGCACACCTGTCTAGCCGCACGCCCTGGCTGGGGCGGGATGTGTTTGGCCGCTGTGACAGCGGGCCACCGATGCGCCCGCCCCCTCTGCACTAGCGGTGTCTTTGCACGCATCAGGGGGCGCCACTCGGGGACACACCTCTCAGCCATACGGATGTACTCTAGCCGCACGCCCTGGGGGACTTGTTTGGCCGCTGTGACAGCGGGCCACAGATGCGCCCGTGCCCTGGGCACTAGCCGTGCCTTTGCACGCATCAAGGGGCGCCACTAGCGCACACCTCTCTCAGCCATACGGGCTTACTCTAGCCGCACGCACGGGCTTTATACTTTGGTCACGTTCACGGCACGCCCCCGCACGCTCACCCTTTGCACTAGCCACGCCTTTGCACTTATCAGGGGGCGCCACTAGCGCACACATGTCTAGCCGCACGCCCTGGCTGGGGCGGGACGTGTTTGGCCGCTGTGACAGCGGGCCACCGATGCGCCCGCCCCCTCTGCACTAGCGGTGTCTTTGCACGCATCAGGGGGCGCCACTCGGGGACACACCTCTCAGCCATATGGATGTACTCTAGCCGCACGCCCTGGGGGACTTGTTTGGCCGCTGTGACAGCGGGCCACAGATGCGCCCGTGCCCTGGGCACTAGCTGTGCCTTTGCACGCATCAAGGGGCGCCACTAGCGCACACCTCTCTCAGCCATACGGGCTTACTCTAGCCGCACGCACTGGCTTTGTACTTTGGTCTCGTTCACGGCACGCCCCCGCACGCTCACCCTTTGCACTAGCCACGCCTTTGCACTTATCAGGGGGCGCCACTAGCGCAGACATGTCTAGCCGCACGCCCTGGCTGGGGCGGGATGTGTTTGGCCGCTGTGACAGCGGGCCACAGATGCGCCCGTGCCCTGGGCTCTAGCTGTGCCTTTGCACGCATCAAGGGGCGCCACTAGCGCACACCTCTCTCAGCCATACGGGCTTACTCTAGCCGCACGCACTGGCTTTGTACTTTGGTCTCGTTCACGGCACGCCTCCGCTGCAGACTCACCCTCTGCACTAGCCACGCCTTTGCACGAATCAGTGCGCGCCGCGATCGAACGCACCACTCAGCCACGCATTCTCACTCTAGCCGCACGCCCTGGTGCGGGGCGTGTTTGGCCGCGTTGACGGCGGGCCACCGATGGGCCCGCCCCCTCTGCACTAGCCACGCCTTTGCACTTATCAGGGGGCGCCACTAGCGCACACCTCTCTCAGCCATACGGGCTTACTCTAGCCGCACGCACGGGCTTTATACTTTGGTCACGTTCACGGCACGCCCCCGCACGCTCACCCTTTGCACTAGCCACGCCTTTGCACTTATCAGGGGGCGCCACTAGCGCACACATGTCTAGCCGCACGCCCTGGCTGGGGCGGGACGTGTTTGGCCGCTGTGACAGCGGGCCACCGATGCGCCCGCCCCCTCTGCACTAGCGGTGTCTTTGCACGCATCAGGGGGCGCCACTCGGGGACACACCTCTCAGCCATATGGATGTACTCTAGCCGCACGCCCTGGGGGACTTGTTTGGCCGCTGTGACAGCGGGCCACAGATGCGCCCGTGCCCTGGGCACTAGCTGTGCCTTTGCACGCATCAAGGGGCGCCACTAGCGCACACCTCTCTCAGCCATACGGGCTTACTCTAGCCGCACGCACTGGCTTTGTACTTTGGTCTCGTTCACGGCACGCCTCCGCTGCACACTCACCCTCTGCACTAGCCACGCCTTTGCACGAATCAGTGCGCGCCGCGATCGAACGCACCACTCAGCCACGCATTCACACTCTAGCCGCACGCCCTGGTGCGGGGC
>NC_057006.1:974308-1050092 GCF_000002595.2 Chlamydomonas reinhardtii | reverse complement strand
CCTTTGCACTTATCAGGGGGCGCCACTAGCGCAGACATGTCTAGCCGCACGCCCTGGCTGGGGCGGGATGTGTTTGGCCGCTGTGACAGCGGGCCACAGATGCGCCCGTGCCCTGGGCACTAGCTGTGCCTTTGCACGCATCAAGGGGCGCCACTAGCGCACACCTCTCTCAGCCATACGGGCTTACTCTAGCCGCACGCACTGGCTTTGTACTTTGGGCACGTTCACGGCACGCCCCCGCACGCTCACCCTTTGCACTAGCCACGCCTTTGCACTTATCAGGGGGCGCCACTAGCGCAGACATGTCTAGCCGCACGCCCTGGCTGGGGCGGGATGTGTTTGGCCGCTGTGACAGCGGGCCACAGATGCGCCCGTGCCCTGGGCACTAGCTGTGCCTTTGCACGCATCAAGGGGCGCCACTAGCGCACACCTCTCTCAGCCATACGGGCTTACTCTAGCCGCACGCACTGGCTTTGTACTTTGGGCACGTTCACGGCACGCCCCCGCACGCTCACCCTTTGCACTAGCCACGCCTTTGCACTTATCAGGGGGCGCCACTAGCGCAGACATGTCTAGCCGCACGCCCTGGCTGGGGCGGGATGTGTTTGGCCGCTGTGACAGCGGGTCACAGATGCGCCCGTGCCCTGGGCACTAGCTGTGCCTTTGCACGCATCAAGGGGCGCCACTAGCGCACACCTCTCTCAGCCATACGGGCTTACTCTAGCCGCACGCACTGGCTTTGTACTTTGGTCTCGTTCACGGCACGCCTCCGCTGCACACTCACCCTTTGCACTAGCCACGCCTTTGCACGAATCAGTGCGCGCCGCGATCGAACGCACCTCTCAGCCACGCATTCTCACTCTAGCCGCACGCCCTGGTGCGGGGCGTGTTTGGCCGCGTTGACGGCGGGCCACCGATGGGCCCGCCCCCTCTGCACTAGCCACGCCTTTGCACTTATCAGGGGTATCAGGGGGCGCTACTAGTGCACACCTCTCAGCCATACGCGCTTCCTCTAACCGCACACACTGGCTTTGTACTTTGGTCACGTTCACGGCACGCCCCCGCACGCTCACCCTCTGCACTAGCCACGCCTTTGCACTTATCAGGGGGCGCCGCTAGCGCACACACCTAACACCCATACGCGCTTCCTCTAGCCGCACGCACTAACGGTATTCTTTGGCCGCGTTGAGGGCGGGCCACCGATGGGCCCGCCCCCTCTGCACTAGCCACGCCTTTGCACTTATCAGGGGGCGCCACTAGCGCACACCTCTCTCAGCCATACGGGCTTACTCTAGCCGCACGCACGGGCTTTATACTTTGGTCACGTTCACGGCACGCCCCCGCACGCTCACCCTTTGCACTAGCCACGCCTTTGCACTTATCAGGGGGCGCCACTAGCGCACACATGTCTAGCCGCACGCCCTGGGGGACTTGTTTGGCCGCTGTGACAGCGGGCCACAGATGCGCCCGTGCCCTGGGCACTAGCTGTGCCTTTGCACGCATCAAGGGGCGCCACTAGCGCACACCTCTCTCAGCCATACGGGCTTACTCTAGCCGCACGCACTGGCTTTGTACTTTGGGCACGTTCACGGCACGCCCCCGCACGCTCACCCTTTGCACTAGCCACGCCTTTGCACTTATCAGGGGGCGCCACTAGCGCAGACATGTCTAGCCGCACGCCCTGGCTGGGGCGGGATGTGTTTGGCCGCTGTGACAGCGGGCCACAGATGCGCCCGTGCCCTGGGCACTAGCTGTGCCTTTGCACGCATCAAGGGGCGCCACTAGCGCACACCTCTCTCAGCCATACGGGCTTACTCTAGCCGCACGCACTGGCTTTGTACTTTGGGCACGTTCACGGCACGCCCCCGCACGCTCACCCTTTGCACTAGCCACGCCTTTGCACTTATCAGGGGGCGCCACTAGCGCAGACATGTCTAGCCGCACGCCCTGGCTGGGGCGGGATGTGTTTGGCCGCTGTGACAGCGGGTCACAGATGCGCCCGTGCCCTGGGCACTAGCTGTGCCTTTGCACGCATCAAGGGGCGCCACTAGCGCACACCTCTCTCAGCCATACGGGCTTACTCTAGCCGCACGCACTGGCTTTGTACTTTGGTCTCGTTCACGGCACGCCTCCGCTGCACACTCACCCTTTGCACTAGCCACGCCTTTGCACGAATCAGTGCGCGCCGCGATCGAACGCACCTCTCAGCCACGCATTCTCACTCTAGCCGCACGCCCTGGTGCGGGGCGTGTTTGGCCGCGTTGACGGCGGGCCACCGATGGGCCCGCCCCCTCTGCACTAGCCACGCCTTTGCACTTATCAGGGGTATCAGGGGGCGCTACTAGTGCACACCTCTCAGCCATACGCGCTTCCTCTAACCGCACACACTGGCTTTGTACTTTGGTCACGTTCACGGCACGCCCCCGCACGCTCACCCTCTGCACTAGCCACGCCTTTGCACTTATCAGGGGGCGCCGCTAGCGCACACACCTAACACCCATACGCGCTTCCTCTAGCCGCACGCACTAACGGTATTCTTTGGCCGCGTTGAGGGCGGGCCACCGATGGGCCCGCCCCCTCTG
Organism: Chlamydomonas reinhardtii; assembly: GCF_000002595.2. Lineage (NCBI taxonomy): Eukaryota > Viridiplantae > Chlorophyta > Chlorophyceae > Chlamydomonadales > Chlamydomonadaceae > Chlamydomonas > Chlamydomonas reinhardtii. The sequence continues at coordinate 1,047,510 of NC_057006.1, read as the reverse complement.
CACTAGCCACGCCTTTGCACTTATCAGGGGGCGCCACTAGCGCACACCTCTCTCAGCCATACGGGCTTACTCTAGCCGCACGCACGGGCTTTATACTTTGGTCACGTTCACGGCACGCCCCCGCACGCTCACCCTTTGCACTAGCCACGCCTTTGCACTTATCAGGGGGCGCCACTAGCGCACACATGTCTAGCCGCACGCCCTGGCTGGGGCGGGATGTGTTTGGCCGCTGTGACAGCGGGCCACAGATGCGCCCGTACCTGGGCACTAGCTGTGCCTTTGCACGCATCAAGGGGCGCCACTAGCGCACACCTCTCTCAGCCATACGGGCTTACTCTAGCCGCACGCACTGGCTTTGTACTTTGGTCTCGTTCACGGCACGCCCCCGCACGCTCACCCTCTGCACTAGCCACGCCTTTGCACTTATCAGGGGGCGCCGCTAGCGCACACACCTAACACCCATACGCGCTTCCTCTAGCCGCACGCACTGGCGGTATTCTTTGGCCGCGTTGACGGCGGGCCACCGATGGGCCCGCCCCCTCTGCACTAGCCACGCCTTTGCACTTATCAGGGGGCGCCACTAGTGCACACACCTCTCAGCCATACGCGCATCCTCTAACCGCACACACTGGCTTTATACTTTGGTCACGTTCACGGCACGCCCCCGCACGCTCACCCTTTGCACTAGCCACGCTTTTGCGCTTGTCAGGGGGCGCCACCAGCGCAGACACCTCTAGCCGCACGCCCTGGCTGGGGCGGGATGTGTTTGGCCGCTTTGACAGCGGGCCACCGATGCGCCCGCCCCCTCTGCACTAGCGGTGTCTTTGCACGCATCAGGGGGCGCCACTCGGGGACACACCTCTCAGCCATACGGATGTACTCTAGCCGCACGCCCTGGGGGACTTGTTTGGCCGCTTTGACAGCGGGCCACAGATGCGCCCGTGCCCTGGGCACTAGCCGTGCCTTTGCACGCATCAAGGGGCGCCACTAGCGCACACCTCTCTCAGCCATACGGGCTTACTCTAGCCGCACGCACTGGCTTTGTACTTTGGTCTCGTTCACGGCACGCCTCCGCTGCACACTCACCCTTTGCACTAGCCACGCCTTTGCACGAATCAGTGCGCGCCGCTATCGAACGCACCACTCAGCCACGCATTCTCACTCTAGCCGCACGCCCTGGTGCGGGGCGTGTTTGGCCGCGTTGACGGCGGGCCACCGATGGGCCCGCCCCCTCTGCACTAGCGGCGCCTTTGCACGCATCAGGGGGCGCCACTCGGGGACACATGTCTAGCCGCACGCCCTGGCTGGGGCGGGATGTGTTTGGCCGCGTTGACGGCAGGCCACCGATGGGCCCGCCCCCTCTGCACTAGCCACGCCTTTGCACTTATCAGGGGTATCAGGGGGCGCCACTAGTGCACACCTCTCAGCCATACGCGCTTCCTCTAACCGCACACACTGGCTTTGTACTTTGGTCACGTTCACGGCACGCCCCCGCACGCTCACCCTCTGCACTAGCCACGCCTTTGCGGTTATCAGGGGGCGCCACTAGCGCACACATCTCTCAGCCATACGCGCTTACTCTAGACGCACACACTCGCTGTGTTATTTGGCTGCGTTGACGGCGGGCCCCCGCCACGCCTTTGCACTCGTCCTGCCCACCCTCCCCCCTCTTCCCCGCCCCACGGCCCCGCACGTGTTCCCGACCCTTGCACCCCGTATTGTTTCGGGTTTACTTACATCCACTGCAGCGTTGGCACTCGTCGGCTCCCGCGTCAATTGCTGTTGCGAATGTGAATGTAACTTCCAACGCGCTCATATAGCCTGCGCGGTCCACCCTAGCAACTATTTCTTCACACACAGTTTCAGCTTCTTCCTCACTGCCCCGCGCCCAGCAATTCGCAGTGCCCGCCGCATGCCATGGGGCGGGCAGTTACCCGCGATCCAACTCCCTCCGCACCCGCTTCCCTTCCCCCCGACCCCTCCGCACCCCAAGCACCCCAACCCCCACGGCCTGAGCTACGGCCCCCTCAAGCCGCAGGCTTGTTCCAATAGATGACGCGGCATGCCACACCTGTCAGCAGCGTACGGTGAGAGGTACGCCCGAGTAAGACAGACAGGGTACGCCCCGCTGCTCCTAACGAACGTGCAAGTTGCAAATGTCTTACGCTGCCCTGCGCGCTTCCTTTAGCTGACTGCTCCAACTGAGGGAGGTAGTGAGAACTACCGGGATGGGCGTTGAAGGCCCGTGCGTGCCACTGTGCCGCGCAACACGGCCAACGCAATCAGCCTAGGCGACTACAACCAGGGGAGGCCCCTCCCCCGGCTACAACGAAGTGCACTTACAGTTCTTGAGTTATCAGGACTCAACAGTGGAACTTGTGTCCCGGTTCATGTCAGATACACGAACCCAGGATCACTCACGTGCCCTGCCGACGCAATCCCAAAGTGTCCCCTCGTTGTTGCCAATCAGCCAGACCATGGCTGGCAGAGGAATAAAGCATGATTTACTTCCACGTACCTCAGGCGTGCGGGCGGCTGCGGAGTGGGCTTGCAGGCGGCACGAGAGTAGGCAGTCAGTAGCGCAAGTTGCGAATTCACTTGTTACCTCGTAACCGACGGTAAACGCTGCGGACGGTCGCGCCCATGGCTGGCTGACGGAAGGCGGCTGCTGTATTGGCTGGGATGGCTGGGCTGGACGACGGCGGCCGGGCTGGCGTTGCTTGGGACTACCAGAAAGGATGCGCCCGAAACCAACCTGGAGAACACCAGCGCCACCGGTGCCCAGCACGACATGTATGGGAGGGAGGGAGGGACAGGAGGCGTGATGCACTGCAGCGTAGAAGCTATGGCGCTAGGCGGGAGGCAAGCATGTACGCCCGCGTGTAAGGGCAGTTGTCTCGACCGGCAGTTGCCGCCATTATGACTGCTGCCGCCGCCGCCGTCAACAGCAACCATGCTCATCGAGGCAGACCAACGGAGAACTGCGCGGGGCAGGATGCGGGTCAGGGGAGGGCCTGATGCGGGATGGGCGGGCGGCAGCGAGGAACAGCCCAGGTTTTCGCACGTAAACAGGGGAGACCACCCGCCCGAAGCCCCCAGGCCATGTAATAACATCCTGAACCGCAACTGTGGCCTAACCACAGCCCTGCCCACATGCCAGGGATAGCCCGGTGGAGCCCAGTACCGGTCCAATCGTGCACCCAAAGTCCCCGGACATCTGGTGTGAACACTACGCCGAACCTTTTTGCAGTCTGAAAGCGCTATGGGCTCCCATACACATGTTCTCCATTCTGACACCTAAGCACATGATATCTAGGAACGCGCGATGCCCGCCATGCAAAATTGCGCCTGCATTCTGGTGGGGAAGAATGCCGCCCTCTAAGGATCCCGGCATGCGCGCTATGGTCCAAATACCGCCAACACATATCGAAATCGTGCAGGCGCAGTGATATGGCTGCGACGATGTGGGCCCCTGTGAACTGAACCATCGCATTTCGCCGGACATCGCGTGTGGCCTAATACTCCTAGTAAACATGGTCGGGATTCGCGCTTCTGGTTCCTCATACAGTTGGCTCCATTCTGACACCTAACCTAGGGAAAGGAGCGATAGCCGACGCCACCCGAGCTTGTGCCGCGCTGGGGGCCTTTCCATGCGGTCCTGGAAACGGCCCAACCAGCACCCTCCTGGCCTCCTAAGGCCACACCCACCCCCGCTGGGACATGGTATTGGGATGCAGATGCCTAGGTCGGCTCTATCAGCTCCTTAGGAGGCTCAGCGAGCCCGCAAAGGGTCGATTTCCCCGTTCTCCCCTGGTCTCACCGTCGCTCGCAGGGAGCCCAGGGCCTCCAGGACACGCCAGATCCCCGCGAAACGAGCGTTCCAGTTAACTTTACTATTTCACGTCATAGGAAACGTCAAGTCTTGAAATCGCTCAGGAATGGCTCTAAACCCTCGAAATGTTGGAGGGGGCCCTTCGCTATCAGTTCTAATGACTATACAGTTGTCTTACATACACAAATGAATGGCCGGGAGCTCCTTGGGAGGGGTGTCAGGGGTCCGAACACCTTTTGGCCGGGTCCCATGCAGCGCGACCCTGGATCCAGGCCGAGTTGCACACCCCCCTCCCCTGCCGTACCCTGTCTGTCTTACTCGGGCGTACCTCTCACCGTACGCTGCTGACAGGTGTGGCATGCCGCGTCATCTATTGCAATGAGTCATATCCTGCACCCATGTGCGGTAGCCGGGACAATAGGTTATAAGTTACACCCCCAAACCCCTACACCCGCGTCAACCCACGAAACCCGAGCTAGCAAAACGATTACCTCCTGCATAAGACAAGGACCACCAGGACCGACACCACGTGTTGCCCGCCGGCAGGGCACTCACGTTACAGACCCTGGCAGACTGGCAAGGCCCAGCAGCACCATTATGGAACCATCAAACTTCCCTGTCCAGCGATTACAGCATTTGTGGTCATCACCGGCTGTACGACATCCCACATGCCGCTTAACACCGAAAGCGAACTACCAAGAACCTCCCGAAGGCTAGGGCGCAAGGTGGCCTACCCTACGTCCAGCAGCCTGTACGACGTATGAATGCATTGCGTGTCCGCGAACTTCACAAGCAAAATACCAAGAACCCACCGCATAAACAGCACTACGAGCAGCATACACACACACGTACACACACATAAGACTACACACCACCCAATAACAGGTCCATCCAATACACATCGAGCCAGCTAGCCACCCCGCACGCGCTACCAAGCGGTTGTTGGTCCGGCGCATCCGGCAGCCAGCATTCCTTCCCATTCCTTCCCGGCAGGGTGCTGAGCACCTTGCCTTCAACATCATTCTTCGCAGCTCTCTCCCGCATCTGTGCAGCTCACCATGTTGCATGCGAGCTTCGCCGCATCACGGCCACCGCTCCAATCCGTTCACCTTACTACGTGCCGCACGTAGCGCTCCTGAAGCAGCTTCACAACCGCGCCGTCGGTGCGCCGCCGCCTTGAACGATATTGGCCCAGCACTGTGGGCGCCGCTGACACTCCAGCTTCCCAGGCCCACGACGACGTTTGACTGCGCCGGGTCCGGCAGCGCCCGATGGCCCGCAATCCGCTCCGCCACCCGGTGCAGCGCCCGGTTGCAGCACCGATAGGCGTCCAGGCGCTTACGGCGGTAGGCAGGATTGTGGTAGTACCACTGCACACCGTTCACCAGCCACGCCTCCCCTCGAGCATCCGCATGTCGCCGCTCCCGCACTCCGGCGTCTCCCCTCTTCTTTCCCTCGCATGTGGGAGTCCCTCATAAGCTGTCGATGCTGTCCACGGTACTGAGCTGCACAATAGCGAGTCCGCAGGCTACTCAAGCGCCTTCTGCGTCGTAGCTACGTCCTCAAACCGCCCAGTCAGCCTTCTGCTTGTTGCCCATGCCCTGCCAGCCAACACAATTTTAAGCCATGACATAAGTAAACCATACATCCGACCACATCAACACGCCCACGAGCTCGCGATTAGCAGCTACCCGAAAGAACACACCCACAAGCTGTCAAGTAGCAGCTATCAGAAAGCACCAACATGCATCACGACGCCACACACACACACACACACACACAAACCCGCACATCAACCGTGCCCACAACATGTGCGTGTGCTATGTTAGATACACCAAACGCTTCTGTCCGTGCATGCCTTGGAAGCGGTTGTGCCTGGGGCAACATCCATACCGCATACGACCTTGTTTCCACTTCCAGTGGCCGTCATCAACGGCCACCACAACTCACCAATACCGTAATACCACCGCAGTGTCCCATGACAACAGCCTTGGGTGCCTCCGCCAAAATCCAGGAGTGTCCTGTACACCCAGCCCCCAGCGTAGCCGCTTTGCACGCACTAGCCCAACCTGTCGTGCATAGGTGCACCTAGGTCATGAGCTGTGTGCAGCAACGTTCAGACGCTCGAATGCTGTAATAATAATAATAATAGGTACTCCCTGCATGACAGGGCGTGTTCTGCGGAGGTAGGGGTGTGAGGGCGTGAGAGACCACCGCATAGATGGTCTCCGCCGCTGAGCCCCTGTCCCCCAAGTGAGAGAGGGGAGGTTGCCAGTGCGCCTAGGCGTACTGGGCCTGGCCCCTTTCCCACAGCGGGTCATACGGTTTTATGGTGGTCTCCCTGGCCATTTGTGGCTGTAGATTTCGCGGCGGAGGGCTGTGATGGCGGTTGTGGTGTGGATGGCGTGCTGCACTAGTTTACGGCATGTGCTGTGTGCGGACTGTGTGGGGCATCCGAGTGTTTTGAGGAGGGCATGAAGGTGGGGTGTGACCGTGCCAGTATGGCCAAGGCTAATTACAGTGTCTGGGCTGTACATCACGTCCCAGCCTGCGTCGCGGAGAGCGGCCACGAGGTCTTCGTGTTGTTGCAGCTTCTCTGCGCGTTTGTCCGGGTGGTTTAGGTCCGAGCAGTATCCGACTTCTATGACGTAGACCTTATGAGCGCTCCTTTGTCGGCGTGTGCGGGGTGCACGGGCTGGCAGTCCGGGCCTGTGCATCCGGAGTGTGGGAATGACCAGCAGGTCTGGACGGAACTTCTTGCGCACGCTCTCTGGCGTGCTGGGGAGCATCCACGCAGGAATGCGGGTTCCCCCGCTGTAAGTGGGGGCATCCTTACCGGCGTCCATGTACATAACGCAGCCTCCATAGTGGCCCTGACTAATTGCTTTCGCTATCCGCTGGACAGCGCGGTTGTGACGCGCAATGTAGGCTGCTTTCATGCGTGGGTGGGTGCAGCCGCCCAGGGTGTGCGTGCCACCGTCGTCGCCGCGGCACAGGGGGCATTCGCCGCCTGCGCAGCCGGGCATGGGGTGTTTTACTCTTGCGGCCCGCTTGGCATTCCAGGAGAGGCCCCAGCGGTATTTGAACGCGCAGCGGGCCTCTTCAAATGAGAACTTGTCGAACAGGTTTAGGCCGTAGCGTTCGTCGATGTGCTTCCTCGCTGCCTCCCATAGTTCCGCGTACAGTCCTGATTTGGTATAACCGGTCGCGGTGGATTTACGGGCCATTTTCTTCAGGTCGCGATTGAGGTCGTTGGCGTAGCGTAACCGTTCTTCCAAATTGCCATTGTGCTCCACAGTTTCCTTCTGGGCAATCCATCCCTCTAAGGGTTCATATGGGTGCGAGTATAGAGTTTCTGTCGCATCCGGCTGCACTGTTCTGGTGGCCACAGCCTGTGCCGCTTCATCCGCTTTCTGATTTCCTACGCATGTGTCTGTCTGGTGCGACCTTACGTGATAAAATGATGTCTTGTGTCCAGCTAGGGCACGTTCCGCAAGTTGGTCGACTATGGTCCCAAACATCTCGCGGTGCTTGCTTACATGGAGTGACTCGGGCTCCATAATGGCGCGGCGGAGGATGAACAGACTGACAAGACTGTCGGTGTAGACCCGTAGGTGAGGTGTGTCTCGATGGAGGCGGAGCGCCGTGCGTATGGCGGATGATTCACACCGAAGGATGGTGCTCAGGGGTGTGTTGAAGGCGATGTCTTCATCAATGTGCGTGGCGCGGTTGTCGCTGGCGTCCCAGACCGCCGCTCCCAGGCCCGTGTACTCTTGTGTGTGTGGTACTTTGCTCCCGTCGGTAAAGACCGCAGAGCCTCGTGTGTGTGCGAGCGGGACATAAGCGCGGTAGAGGGTTGCAAGCTCCGTAGGTGATGGTAGAGTGGGGGCATCGCGAGGGGGCTGGGGCTGGGGCGTCTGGCTGCTCTGGGCGAGGATGCGCCGTTTTAACTTCCGGGGGGTTGGGGGCCACGGGTTGGGTGTGTCTGGGTCCGTGGGGGGTTTACGGGTAGCTAGGTGCGGGGTGTGCCCGAGCGCGTCCGCTAGGGCGAGTGCAAGCCCACTTTCCAGGGCCTGATTGAGGAGGAGGCGGCCCCTTTCGTTTGTCACGCACAGGAGGTGGAGTCCACGTCGGTGAGCGGGGAGCTCCTGCGGCTGGCCTAGGCCGGAGGCCATGGCGGCCCACGTGTGCGCCGGTTTGATGTGCCCCAGGTCGTGGACCAGTGGGTGCTGGAGCCAGGCTGTGTAGCCGCTGGTTTCGCCGTAGGGGACAACCACGACAGATAGGTGCGGTGTGTGCGGTGTTGCCGCCTCGGCGCTGGCGACCGCCCACGCCATGGCCAGGCTGGTGTGCTCGGGTTGTGGGGGTGGGTGAACGAAGGAGATTCCATCTAGCGTGCGGCTGTAGCAGTCATGGGCGGCCCCGAACTCTGAATCTTGCGGGTGGGTAGTGTAGTATGCCGGGATGTCGCAGTGGGCGTTGAGGGGAGATGCGAATGCCTCCGTCTGGAACTTGATATGGGACGTGAGAGTGGACATTAGGTCGGGGCAGAGGGTGACCTCGTGCGCTGGGTTGGTGGAACTCTCCTTGTGGCGTTTGCTGGGGCGGTACCGTATAATCAGGGAGGCCAGGGCGGCAGCGAACCTTTCCGGGGGGTGAGTGGGGTTAAGGGTCCTGTACCGGGCGTGGAGTAGGGCAAGTCGGGCAGCGCTAACGGTTCCTATGCAGCGTCCGTCCGGGCCGTAGACCCTAGCGGGGGGGTCGGGGTCTTGGGGGGGGCCGGACGGCGTGCCTGTGGCGCTGCCCGGCTCACGTGTGCCCACTTGAATACAGTATTGACCTGTCGGGTGGATGTCTGTGTCCGGGTTACAGGATTTGACGTCGATGGTGCTGCACCGGAGGATCGCACGTTTGCGTGCGGCTTCGCTGGGTGCTGGGTCTCGCCATCTCCCCTGGCGCTGCTTACTGGTGAGGTGATTGTCAAGGGCGGGAGGCGGGTTAGGGTCAGGGGGCGCGTCTACGGCTTGGGCAAGAGTGTAGCGGGCCAGGGCGGCCGCCCACCCGGGGTTTTCGGAGAGTGAGGAGAGGGGGTCTTCCGTTTCAGCCCAGTGCACTTGGACCATGAAGCGCCGGATGCCTTGCCCCCATAGTCGGCACGGGGGTTTGGTTGTGCAAGTGGCGTTGTAGTTCTGTAGCTCGTAGGCTCGGAGGATGCCGTTTGTGGTCAGGGTGGGTTGCCACCGAACCCTATAGCGACAGCGTTCTGCCCAGGGGGGCTCCTCGGGCGGTGGGCCCTGCTTTCGTTTTCGCTTGGGCGGCGGGGCGTTAGTTTTGTGGGTCATGGGTCCGCTGACGACGGCTGCGATAATGTCGTCGCGGTTAGTTAGATGGGCGGTGATGTGCTGTGCTGCCTGTACCCCAGCGATGGACTGGGGTAGGCGGCCATTCAGCGCATTGTCTCTTACTTTGCGCCACGCAGGGCGGGAGCTTGGCTGCGCGGCTGCGCTGTCTCTCCTGGGTGCGGCTGCCCGTGTAGGGGCCCGCGGCTGAATAGCATGGTGAGTGTATGGGCAGCGGGTGGGCTGGGAGCCGCGTTTACGCCGGTTATGCGAGTGTGCGGGCGCGGGCGGTGGGGTTGTGGCTGGGCAGCCATCGGGTAGGTACAGCCGCGCGTACGTGGGAGCAGCAGGTTGCTTGTATGGCCGGGTATGTAGTAGCGCGTGGACTGTGTGGGTGTGTGGGCCGGTGATTAGTGCGCGGGCTGGCATTTGCCTGGTTGGGGACCTCCAGGTCCCCGTCCATCGCGTGGTCCCTAGGGTTTTGCATTGTTGAGCGAGTGGGGCGAACTCCCTCGCGGCACTCATGTAGAAAGCTAGGTCCTTTGTGGGGTCGGAGGGGTCATGAACCGTAGAGCCGGGTAGGGCGTCGTCATTGGCTTCGACCTCGGGGTTTCTTGTGCGTGTGTCGTGTTTGATGAAGTGAGAATGACGTTGCTTTGCCGTTTGCTTCGGTTTTGCCTGCAGGACTTCTAGGGAAGGTTTTGGTGGAGCCGCGGGGCTCGGTAGTGCCTCTTGCCAGCGGGCCAGGAGGGAGGTGAGAGTTCGTTGGGGTATGGGTTTAGGTAGGTCTCCAGCTGAATTGAGGTCGGCCTTGGAGACGCCGGCGGGCAGGGTGCGGCTTTGCATGGGGAGGGGTTTGTGGCCCATAGATTTGGGGGGTGCTTCTGCCGGTTTACATAGGGCGACGGTAAATCGGTTTAAGGCCCTCTTGTGCTTGTCTTTCACCCTGCCTTTTGGGAACCGCCGGTCAAGCTGCGTGGTGTCAATAATGTGCCGCCCTGTGTTTGCGTCCACCAGGTCCGCCAGGTTCAGTCCAAGGTCGATGGTCAAGGGGCTGATCCAGTCGGCGCGAAGGTAGGCGGGCGTGGTGGCTTCAGCGGCCCGTAGTTTAGAGACAAGGGCTGGTAGGGCGGCAGTGAATTCTTTGCCTTGCAGCATGGCAAGTAGGTCGTGGTCCTGTAGAAGTGTGAGTTGTTTAAGGGTGACAAAAAATTGACCCGCCCTTTTCATGTCGTGCAGTGGGAGGTCACTTCCTGCGTGCGCGGCCTGTAGGTGGAGCAGGCGGCGTGTCACGACACCAAGCCGGCCGGTGTCGTTGAGCGAGATTACAAGTAGCCTCGAGGCTCTCTGCACGTATTCTTCCCGGAGTGAGCCGATCCCGAGACCGCCTAGCTCGGCGGGTAGTAGGATGGCGCGGGTGGCGCAATCGCGTGGTAGGCCGACGCATCTTCGAGCGATGCCTGCGATTTGGGCGTCCAAGGCCCGAATGTCTGGCTGCGTGTAGGCCATGGTTGGTAAGGAGTAGGCCACTTTGGCTTTCAGGCACTGTTTGATGAGCATGTAGCATTGGCGTGGGAGTTTTCGGTACCTGCTCAGCTCCTCGCCGGCGTCGGTCAGGTCGGCTTTGACCGCTTTCAGTTGGGAGCGCCAGTCTAGTGTCATAGTGATTTCAACACCGAGGTATCGGTAGGGCTTGTGCGGGGGGATGTAAGGGAGGGTGATGGCGGATCGCTTGCCGTCTTTGGTGCATGTGCCGACGTGGATGTGGCCCGCCAGGAGGCGTTTGAGGGTGCGGTCACAGGCGGGGCCCTTAATGCTCTTGTCCGTACTGTTGGCGCTTGCATAGTGGTGTAGTATGCCGGTGCACGCGCTCTTGTCGCGGTTGATGCGCATGCCGCCCCAGGCAGCGTACCGGGCGATCTTGTCAGTTTGGCACCTAAGGTTGTCTCGGGAGTTGGCAGCTACAGTCAGGTCGTCCGCGTAGCCTAGGGACGAGCAGTTATGTTCGTCGTTTTCGCTGTTGGTGAGACAGCCGTACCGATAGCCTCGTCCCCCATAGTGGAGCCACCGCAGCAGCGGTTCAAGGAAGATAATGAACAGTAGGGGCGATAGGGTGTCGCCCTGCATAGTGCCGCGCCGTATGTGAACAGGGTTGGTGCGGCCGTGTGTTGTGCGGATTGTGGTGTTTGCGGAGGAGTACAGATTGCGTACGACTTCAATAAAGTCGGTTGGTAGGCCCAGGTGGTGCATTATTGTAAGCAAACGGTCGTGGTCAATGGTACCGAAGGCGTTCGAGAAATCAATGTATGCGACATATAGGTCTCGTTTCGTTAAGGCTGCGTCTTCTATTACATGCAGTAGGTTCATGATTTGGCGTTCTGTTCCCTTGTGCTTCTGAAAGCCCTCTTGTGCTTCGCTGTGGATGAGAAGGTCTGTGCAAGCTTCAGTTGCCGCCCGGGTGACTAAGCTGGTATACAGCTTGTACAGTGTGTTGCACAGCGCAATAGGCCTGTAGTTAGAGATGGAGAGCGGGTCTGCCTTTTTGTACAGGAGAATGGTGTCGCTTGTGGACCAGCCGGCCGGGAGTTCGGCCTTAATCCACGCGACGCACATGAGGGTATGGACAGCGGATTGTAACGCCTCTGGCATGCACTTCAGTAGCTCGTTAGGGATGCCGTCCGGGCCGGGGCTTTTATTGCGGGAGAGGGCCTGCATGCACCTCTGGATGTTGCTGGAGTCGGCGACGTTGGGCAGCAGGGACTGAGCGTCTGGGTGTGCTGTGCGGGCCAATAGGAAGCCGCCGTCGGGCGCTCCGGGTTCGTTCCACGGGAAAGTTGTGTCCTTGTCCTCGGGTCTGTAGCGGCCGGTGCGTTGGCCTCCGGTGGGTTCCGCGGCTGCCTGGAAGTGGGCGTGGAGCGCGTCGTTGATGTCAGAACTGGTTGTGGCTATGTGTTGGGTTGCGGGGTGCCGCACAGCCGTGAGGTTTTGCCGGGGCCCTGATTTTCCGAGCATAATTTTGGCTGCCTTGCTTTGTGAGGTTGCAAAGAGTTTGGAAATCTTAGTCAGCCATTTGCTAGCGGCCTTGGCGCTGACTTCTTTCTGTGTGGTGCGGCGTGTTTTGAGTGCGTCTTGCCACTCCTGCCGGGCGGCAGTGGCGGGCGCGGGCGTCGCGGGGGGCTCGGGTTGTGAGGGGTTGGGGGCCGTTGGAGGCGGGATTGCGGGTTCCTGCGGTTGAGCCGCCCGCACGAGGGCGAGGTACTGTTGCTTTTTTTGTTTTTCGATTGCTATCAAGCGCTTGAGTTTCTTTGCTTCTGTTCGGGAGGGCTTCGCTCTGGAGGTCCGAGGTGGTTTCTGGGGGCACGTTTGCAGCATGAGTTTTGCCCCGACGGCAAGCGCTCCATATAAAGCGGTAGAGGCGGCGTTGAGGTCGATGGCGGAGAGTTGAGCGCGTGCGCCGGTTATGATGTCATGGGCGGTGCGTGTCGACGACGTGGAGTTGGTGTGGTGAGAGATTGCGGCTACGGTGGAGTCGATGATTTGTTGTGCGCTGCAGTTGGGTAGGGCAAGTGTGGCGTGTAGTGTTACAAGCGCGGTGGTTCCTTCTGCCTCCCATTGTTGCGAGATGGCGCGACTTTGGCTTTGCGTGATAGGTTTGACAATGTTTGCAAGTGTTGGGCTGGCATCGTCTGGTTGTCTTCGAGGTTCCTGTTCAGTGTGTGGGGAGGCGTCGCGCGGGGGTTTGTAGGGTAGGGTAGTTTGCAGGTGGAGAGCGAGATGATCAGTTGTGCCTGCACATTCTGTGGTCCATTCTCGAGCGAGGCTGTCCTGGCGCAGGGCGTGGGTATTGGCCAGGAAGTCGTCTATGCGGCTCTCGTGGGTGATGGTGTCGTGTTGTATCTGTGTGTATGTGTACAGCCTGGGTTGTGTGAGGGCGCCTGCGGCTGGTTTGAGGCTTGTGCGAGTCAGGAAGGTCTGCTCGAATGCTGTCATTCATTCATGCCGCAAGTTAACCGTGCAATCGTAGTCCAAACAATGGTCAAGCAAACCGTCTGTAACACATCAGCTGCATCGAAACACGCAAACACAGCCCGTACACTGTGGTTTGGCATTGCCCAAGGATGTCTGTGATAGTGGTGATATGAATTGTGCCAAGCAGACCAACGCCACCACAAGCCTGCTGGCGGCAAAACGAGCTGTCATGCACCCATTACCGGGTGCATGCATGCCGGCTGTGTAAAAATGAAATTACTCGCCAAAAACGAAGGCATTCTTCTAGGGATGAAAACGCATAGCCGCAGTGGCTCAACCTCTTCGTTGCACACTGCATCCCCGCGCTATCAACCTTGAGTGCATCACCCAAGGTGACACAGCCTGGCGTAGTGCACCAGGACCCGCCACCCGGTAGCACTCTGCGGGGCGGCTACTCGCGCGCGGCCGCCCATCTGGACAGGACCGAGTTGACGCTTCGCCAGGGCGGCAGCGAGTTGCCAGTGGCCCCGAAGCTGAACTTCATCTCGGCGCACACCAGCCGCACCATCTCACACAGCTGTGAATACGGCGCCACCAGCTCCTCGGGCACCGCCGCCAGCACCTGCCTGTAGCGCTCCGTCGCGTACAGCGAGCCGATGGCAAAGTGCTCGCGGAAGCTGGGCTCCACGATGAGCGGCCCACCCGCACCGCAGCCCCGCACCACCACGAACTCGTGTGACAGGCGCAGCGCGGACGGCGCGGAGTGGGAGCCGCTGGAGCAGGCAAGCGACGCCTCGTAGCCCAGGCCGCGAAGAGCCTGAGCCAGCGCCGCCGCGCTCAGGCCGCCGCCCGCCGCGCGCTTCAGGGTTCGCACGTCCTCAAGGAGCTGTGCATTGGGGGAAAGGTGTCGGGGGTTTTCAGTGGTGTGGCCGATGTAGGACGAAACACCGGGCTGCACGCTTCGAAACCCAGCAACGATAGAGCACAGGTATCGCCAGATCTAGGTCACTGGCGCAATGAGGCTAAAGGTAAGGTAGACACAAGCGGAGCATACAAGCTCACCCGCACGGTGGCTGCCTGCGGGCGAAGTGCAGCGGCGATAAGCGATGCGTCCTGGAAACATTGGTTTCCTCTTCTCCTCTCGACTTCGTGGCTGGTTTGCGAGGACGCTTGGTAGTTATCGTCATAACCAGCGAGCTGCGCGGGGTTCGGATCACCGAAAAATATCAAACGCAGTTTCGCTGGCACGTGAATGACTGTGAATGACCGGCGACTGCTGCAGGGCTGGTCCTAACCGAGGCTCGGAAACAGCGTAACGGTTTAATAAAACTGCCAGTTATCAGATTTTCGACTCAACGGCGCGCCTTGCTCGACAGAGCACAAAGCCGACCCAGTCGGCGTCGCCGACCCCCTGGCTGCCAACTGCACGCGCGCGCAGACCAGCCAAGGCAGCCCCCTGGCTCCACTCACCTCTACAGGGAACAGCAGGCTCCCCGCAATGAAGCTGGTCGGCGCCAGGGCGAGGGGGCGAACCATTCGTCAGTATGACTTGCTTTACGCTGAAACCCCCTTAAAGTTGTGCAGGATAATATAATCCGCAGCAGTGAATACAGCTTGCGATGATGCCTCTCAAATCGTATGAGTTGCCCTTGGCAGGCTTAGATATTTTCATGGGACCGCTGGTTCGTCACCGAAGAACCTGCATCCAGCCCGCAACAGCCCGAAACCAAACCCATCTCACATATTGAACCTCCTTATTATCTTCTTTCTTCCGCTCCCTTACCTGCACCCGCGCCGCCTCCGCCTCTACCCGCGCCCGCCCGTTTTCTGCCGTTCTGCGCCTTCACTCCTTCTGCGCCTGGTCCCACTCCATCAGCGGCTCCCATGCCTCCTGCTCCTGCTGTGTAGGCTCCTACTGCATCCATGCTGCATTCTCCTGCTCCGCCCTCTCCGCCTCCACCCGCTCCGCCTAGAGTGATGACATCGCAGCCCTCTCCGCCCAGAATGGTGTGTGATGGGACAGGGTTCAGGCAGGTTGGCGAGGTCCACCGCCCTCTCCGCCTCCGCCCTCTCCGTCAGAGTGGTAATACCCAGTAACCTGTTCGGTATGGGAGGAGCGGAGCGTCCTATGGGAGCAAGCGTACTAGAGCTAGCGTAGGCCGACGGTGCACGCCCCTGAGGTCCAGAGCAGGGTAATCGCATTTCACGTCACAAGCTTGTGAACTGCGTCCAAGCGGGTCCCACTTGTAACCAATTCCTGATGACTTCGATTTTTCGTCCGCCTCCTCCCTGACAATTCGGTTCTGCTGTTGGGCTTTTGCACGCCAATGTGCGAACAAGAGGACTGACCCCTGGGCCATGTAGCATGCACACCTGGGGCAGCATGGGTTGAGCTTCACCCGCGCACATCCTTGCACGCGCTGACAGCGAAATTTGACGATATCATCGAATCAGGTGTGGGCAATAGTACAACCCCAGTCAGTGCTCGTGCTAGTCCCTGACTGAGGCCAGGACGCTTGGTCACATGCCACCCTTCAATTGCAAATCTGAATGCACCCGTGAGGCAGTCTGTAATTGAGTGAAGCGGTATTGTACGCTGGCATTGGTACTTTGCGAGACAATTTAATTCGGTGAACTAGGGCTCTTGCACATAAGGCAAGGCATTATTGCATTACCTTGAAGAAATATGACTCGATGATTATACAACAGAAAACGAAGGAAAATGGAGGAAATGCACAAGACTGGCGCTTTGCAAGCTGAAGTCATAGCGCTGCGCGAACGTGTTGCGGCGCTGGAGAAGCTTTTGTTTGCTGTACTCCCTGCGGGAGCCGGTGCGTCCGCGCATGCTGGGTTCAGGGTGTGAGGTTGAACAAGAATCCCGCGGGGCACGACCGGGGCTGCGGTAACCACCCCCTCCCCCACCCTACCTCCAGATGTAGCATGCGCTGCAAAACCCCTTGATGTGTCCAGCTCAAGTGCTCAGATCGGGCCACGCACGTTCTGCACGCTTGCAGGTGCGGCTGCACAGCCTTCAGCGGCGCCCACGACACAAGCGCGTGCGGCGGCGGCAGGCGCCGTGCCCTCCGACGCCGCCGCCGCTGACCGGCGGGAGACCGCATCCTCAGCGCCCGCACCCGCTGCTCCCACCGCAGACGATGGCAGTGCAGCGGTGGCTGGGGTTGCGGCGCCTCAGCCGCTGCCGCAGGCGACGCCGAGCACGGCGTTGATGCAGGTCACTGTGGCAATGGCGGCGACACGGGTGGTGAGTGGGCGCCGGGCGGGGGCTCGCACGAAGCCATTGCCGTACACTGCGTGCCTTATTGCAGCAGGTAATAGGTCGCCGTAAATGTCATAGGGAGTTCATGACAGCTGCTGGCACCAGGAAGGCGTGATTGGGCCCCCACTGAGCCAGGCCGCCGCCTGTGGATCTAGAGCTCCGCCCCGACGCCCCCTGCAATCCCCCAGGTGATGCACCAACTGGTCCTGCCAGCCGATATCAACCAACTGGGCATTTGCACTGGCGGCCAGGTGCGCGTGCGCGCTTGCATGCGCGCCCGAGTGTTTGTGCATGTACGTGTGTGTAAGCGTAAACTGTCAAGACGAAAGCCGCGTTGGCGGTGTGCGTATGGCGCAGCAGCGCTCTAGGCACCGGCGGTGATGACCGGTGGCGGGGTCGTGAAGGACACACACACCTGATCCGGACCCCAGCTGGCCATCCCGGCAACAGTGTACGGGCTGCGCCCGCGCGTCAGCTCTTGAGATAGAGCGCTTCCCCGCCTCGGTTCCTGGTCTCGCTGACCGCAACCAGGATTTCCACCTCCACCTCCATCTCCCACGTCCATCTCCCCCCTCCCGACACACGAATGCCGTGTACACACCGGCCATGGGCGCCCACACGGTCGCAGGTGCTGTCCTGGATCGACCTGTGCGCGGGGCTGTCCGCCAAGACGCTGGCGCAGGGCCCCTGCGTGACGGCGTCCGTGGACGCGGTGCACTTCCTGCGGCCCTGCCGGCTGGGCGGTGTGGTCATCATCGCGGCCATGGTGGCGCGCACCTTCAACACAAGCATGGAGGTGAGGTGAGGGAGGGGGTGTAAATACCAGCCCAAACTAAACCAAAACCAACGAAAACGAGCGGAGCACAGGCAGAGGCGTAAGTTGCAAGCGATAATACTTATGGGATGTGGGCCGCGGCGTCGTGGAGCAGCAGGGCAGGGGGGGGGGGTGTAGCGGGCGATGGTGGCGGAGCGGCCAGCAGCCGCGGGTGCCGGAGAGGCTGCAGCAGCAGCTGCGGGCGGTGGGGTGGGCGCAGCTGCTGCGATGTTTATGCAGTTGCGGCGGTGGTTGGACAGCTGCAGCAGTGGCGTTTGTCGTGTGCACCGCAGGAACGAAGCTCGGTATGGAGGCATGGGCGTGTGGGGGCAGCAGGTTGGGTCGGACGTGCCGAGCAGGTCATGGGGAGGCACGTGCCGTGCCGTGCGGCGCCGCGCCATGGCGTGCTCCAAGCTGTGTGGGCCTGGCGTGCGTGTGCTGCAGGTGGCGGTGGTGGTGGAGAGCGAGGACATGCGCACGGGCGTGCGGCACCACTGCTGCTCCGCTCACCTTACTTTCGTCGTGCGGCCGCAGCTGCCCACTGCAGCGGGTGGTGCCGTGGGTGCCGCCGCGGGCGGCGCCGCTGCGCCCGGGCTGCCGCGTGTGGTGCCCACCAGCTCGGAGCACCGCGCGGTGTGGGAGGGTGCGGAGGTGCGGCGGCAGCAGCGGCTGGAGCGGCGGGCGCGGGCGCGGCAGGACCCGGCCTTGAGAGACATGGAGCGGGTGTGCAGGTGGGCAGTTGCGCACAGGGGCGCGGTGACTTTTGACTATCCCCAGTCGAAGTGCTAGTTTGAGCAATGAGGTTGAGTCGGCTGGGCAACGCGCGGTGTCGTGCGCACGTGGACAAGACGACGTGCTATAGGCCGGATAGGAGTTCAGATGCAATATGAATGGGGCTACCATGTGGGGCTATTGGTACATTCGTATGTTCGTGTCAGGATTTTGTACCTCGCGAAACAGGCTGCAGCCCATCACGCACCGGGAGGGCGGCCCCACGCTGCCGCCCGCCGTCACCCTCCACACGGCGCTGTCGCATCACAACAGCAGCCGCCATCTCAACATCCAGCCACAACAACCGCAACAACAACCGCAACCGCAACAGCCCAAGTCTCAGCCCAGCTCCCGACCGCTGTCACGTCTGCTGTCACGAGCCTCCTCCGCGACACAGCAGGCGGGCGCGGCGCTTTCGCCGCACCCCTCGCTGCAGCCTTCCCTACAGCAGCTGCAGGAGCAACTTGGCAGCTTCATGCAACAGCCGCCGCATGCGGCAGCGGGAGACGAGGAGCGGCAGGGGCAGCGCCAGCAGCAGGACGGAGGGGCGAATCAGCGGCAGGGTCAGGAGACCGATGGCGGCTCACCCAATCTTCTCAGCCCGGCGCCCTCCTCGGGCAGTGGTTTAGGCGACGTCGACGGCACGGGGGCAGCAGACGCCGGGGGCGGCCCGCGGGCGGTGCCGAGGGCAGGGTCGCCGCCGACCCTGCTGGTGCCGCCGCTATACGCGCCGCCACCGCGGCGGCAGCGAGTGCCGCCGGGCTGCACCACCGCCTACATGACTCAGAGCATCCTGCCGCAGCACGCCAACACGCTGCACATCACATTCGGAGGCCAGGTGCGGGGGCGGGGGCGGGCCGGGACGGGCTACGATGTGCGCATGAACGCAACGCTCGCCAGCCCAAGGACAGACGTGTGTGCAGGACTCGAAACATCGTCGGCCAATTTTCCGATGTTATCTCTGCAACTCCAATTCCCCCCGCCTTGCCGCCACTTCCCCTCGCCCTGTCGCCAGGTCATGAGCTGGATCGAGCAATGCGCCTACATCAGCGCCTCCCGCCTGCGTGCGCCCTCGCTGCTGACGGCGGCGGTGGACTCGCTGGTGTTCGTGCGGCCCACACGTGTGGGCGACATCCTGTACATATCGGCGCAGGTGGGCGGCTGGCGATGTGGCCGAGCCTGGGAGCTGAGCCGTGGGCTGTGCACGCGTTGGGGGCCGGTCGACGCGCATACCGTACGGTAACATAGGATGTTGCAGTATGGCACGCACGTATGGCACGGTTTTGAACACATCGCTTTAGGGCCCCGTGGTGCCGAGTACGCATGCAAGGCTCTCGGTTTAGGGGCTGCTGCTCCTGCGCGCTGCGCCGTACAGGTCAGCGCCATCTTCGGCAGCAGCCTAGAAGTGATGGTGTCCGTGTTCGGGGAGAGCCCCTACGCCGGCGCCGGCAGCAGCGCCCACGTGAACGGCGGCGGCGCCGATGACGCTGGAGGTGGAGGTGGAGGCATCTTCCACTGCGCGGACGCGTTCGTGACGGTGGTGGCCGTGGACGAGCGACACGGCACGCCCGTGACGGTGGGTTGGGGAGGATCGTGTGGGGGGCGGGGTGGGGTGCGGGGGAGATCCACAGCAGGTGTACGGGCAGCCCAGCGGCCGGGTGCGATTTAGACGTTGGCAGGATGCAGCACATGCTTTCTTCAGCTGATGTGTTTCTATGTTGGGTGTTGTTGCAGGTACCGTTCGAGTTGGACCCGCGCGAGCAGGCCGACGTGCTGCGATACCAGGTGCGGGCGGGCGGGCAGGGGGAAAGTGGGCGGCTGCTTTCGACCGGGGAGCAGAGGTGACACGGTGTTAGTTTGATCGCGAACACATGCGGCGCGGCAGGCTAGCTTCGGGACTTTCGCCTGCGCCAAACCTCCGTCATCCGCCCTACTTGTCTTTCATGCATGCAGGGAGCGCTGGCGCGGCGTGCGGAGCGGCTGGCGCTGCGGGGCCAGTTTGCGGCGGCTGAGACCACCCGCGTGTCACTGGACGGGGGCCACACCTACTCGCCGCCGCCCGAGACCAGCGTGGAGGGCGGGCCCAGCGTGCTGGACGCCATCCCGCCGCTGTAGCAGTGGCAGCCAGACAGCGGCAGTAGCAGTGGCAGGGTAAGGGCAGGCAGTGGAAATGGCAAGGAAGGGTGGGCAATCGCGGGTACAGGGCAGCAGCGGACTGGTGGTTAGTAAGTGCAAGGGCCAGGATGTCAACAATGTCGGCGTGCCGGCGTGGGCGCAGTATTAGCTGGTTGCTTTGCGTGTGCGTGCGATTGTTTGAGTGTGTACAGTGTTACAGCGCACTAAGGAAAATAAGAGCGACGTGTATGTACCGTACGCGATGTGTATGTGCGTGTGTATGTGTGGGATGTGGGCATAGGGCATACGGTGGCATTCTTATATAGCTGCAACGATACTGCAAACGGCCCCGATGTCGCGTGTTTATGCCGTATACGCCATAATGGCACAGCAAGCGCACGCTATCGAGAGTACTATTGAATGTTACTGACTATTCCGAAGTTGACGTTGACATTAGTTGTTGCAGTACGGTAACATGGAAAAGCCCATGCGTTTGAAGGCTCCAGACTCACGGCAGCGGCTTCGGCGACCTAAACCGTGGGCCACCCTGCCGGAGTGCGTTTCTGCTACACAAAAAGCACGGAGGTAAGGTTTAAGGGCGGATGGCGCGATTGATAGGATTGGGTGCGCATCCCAGAGGCCTGAGTTTGACAGGTGCGGTCCTCGGCCCTTGGCTCGGCTTTAACCCTTCTCGAGACAATCTTCTCGGAACACCCTTTCTTCGCCTTAACTCAATTGCTACGCAGACATACTCGCTGACCATGGCCATTCCTACCACCTCCAGCCGGCGCCCGCTGCGGGCCGCAGTGCTGCTCCTGGCTGTGGCCGCGGCGCTCCTGCTCCTCACAGCGCCCCACGCCAGCGCCGCGGCCGGCGGGCTACCTGGCGGGCTGCTGCCACCGCCCCTGCTGGCGGCACAGTCACACGACAGCATCCTCGGTAGTAGCACCAGTGGCGAGGGCGGCAGTAGCAGCAGCGGCAGTAGCATGGGTCGCCAGCTGCAGCAGGCGGGCTACACCGTGACTGGCTCTGTGAAGACAGCTCGCCGCAGCTTCTCATACAAGGCGGCGCGGCAGGGGCTGCGGCACGGCCGCCGCAGCCAGCAGTGAGGCAGCCGCTGTTAAGGCCGCCGGCGCCGCGGCCGCCCGCGCTGCCGCAGTGGCGCGGCGTGGGCGGCCTGGGTGCCTTGCAGCTGGTGAGGCGGGTGCTGGGCAAGGGGGGAAGAGGGAATGGGTACTTGATTGTGGGGCTGTTTGGGAGGGGTTTGCCGGAGGATGCCGTTGGGATGTGCCTGACGACGAGTTTACTGCCGGGCTCAACGTATCGTAATATACCATACCCGCTTGCCGTTGATGCTGCTGTGCGCCGCGCAGGGTGGCGCTGGCGGGCGGAGCCGGGCGTCGTGGAGCAGCCGCGTCGGGGAGCAGCGGCGTGGGCCTCAGGGGAGGTCTCCCCTTGTATCCTAGCATGTTTACTGACGAGGGTGCATGTAGCACCGTCTGATGGATGGGCGCCTGAGCTGCTGGAGTGTCTTGTGCCTTATGCGCATGTCGTCAGGGGGCCAGTAGTGTCTACTGCAGCTGAAGTAGCTTAATATAAGCATGCAGGCGTGTCGTCGACTTGGATGTGCTTTGATGGACAGTCGGGGCGTTCTAGTTCTATGCGGTAGCCAACGTGCCGGCTACACCAACATAGGGTGATTGGACTTTGGCTACCGTATACTTGACATGACAAGGGAATGCGGGTGCCAAATGTGAGGCGGTTCCAATGGCTGCGAGCAATGTGAGCCGTGGAGGGCACTGTAAGTACATTGCCGGCTTGCTGCCGTTGCCATCTAAGCGAGCCGGCATGCACCAGGCGGAGGAGGGGTGACAGCGACGGCTGCAGCGCACATGCACAGCTCTCGAGCTCTTCCGTGCACACAGCACAGCATTAGCAGGAGGGGACGGAATAGCAGCTTCACTCGCTCGGATTCATGTACCGTGCCCGACATACAGCTGGCCTACGATCCTGGATTCGAACCCAGCACGAACCCAGCAGACCCACGGGCCAGCATCCATTGCCCAAGCCCCACAAATGAAATCAAACACACACCGCATAACGCAAATTGATTTGAGCTGCAGTCCTTCTTCTGCCAACAGCTGGAAGTTGCCCAATTCCGTCATCGGCCGGCTCCAAGTCTTCCCGAGCTTTCGCCTGACAACAGGTTCATCAGTTTTAGTGCTGAATCAAACAACAAGCCCGCACACCAGCTTTGCACAAAACACCACGGTCGTGTTGCCAGTTCCGTCATTGCCTAACACAAACATGGCGCCGCGGCGCACTAGCGCGTCCCTGTGGCCCTCCTGGTCGCTTCTGCTCCTGCTGGCGACGCTGTCCCTGTCGCTGCTGCAATCACCGCGTCTGGCGGCCGCTCAGGCGGCCGGCCCTGCCGGCGGCGCAGCCCCTGGTGCGGCCGGCAGCAAGCCCAGCACCACCAAGGCCCCCGCCATCCCCGTGCACCTGAAGCCGGTCGGCGCCAGCCAGCAGCAGCCGCAGCCTGGCCCCACCGCCACCACCGGCACCGCCACCAGCGGCACCGGCGGCATGGGCAACGGCCCCGGCACTAGCACCAGCACCGGCACCAGCCGTGGCACTAGCGGCGGCACCGGCAACGCCGGCGGTGCCGGGAGCATGGCGGGCCCCGCTGTGGCTCCAAAGCCTACTGATGACGACGACCGCCGCAAGCTGCAGGCGCTCACCAGCAGCCTCCGTCAGTTGCGGCAGGCGGGTGCGGCAGTGACTGGCCCGATTGGCACCAGCACTGCCCGCAGGACCAGCGACACCGCGGTGAACGGAGCCGCAGGCACCACCACAGCCACCACCACCGGGCGCAGCGTCACAGGTGGCACCGGCGTTACGGGCTCGGGCATTACGGGCGGCACCGGCACCGGCACCAGCGGCGGCTTGGGCGGGGCTGCCACCTCCCTGCCATCTGCTACCGGCGACAACTCAGGGGCTCTGGGCGAGGGCGGCGCAGGCGTGCCTACGGGTACCTCGGGGCGGCGCATGCAGCAGGCGGGGGCGGCGGTTGTTGGGGCGGCCACCACTATCACCCGCAAGAACGCCCGGGTCAATGCCCGCAGCGCCTCCATGGTTGGCTAGATGGTGTATAGGCTTACCTGGACACAATGCAGCTGCAGGACACGATTAGGTATTGTAGATGCGGGTATGGAAACGCGGTGGCGTGGTGTTAGTTGACCAGTTGTGGCCGGACATCTTTTTGCGGATCTGATTATTGCAGCGTTGAGGTAATAAGATTAGATGGAAGCAAGTTACTTCCGTACATGCTGGAACTCCACTCCTTATGCAGTTTATAGTGATGGAGGCAGTCTGGTTTCGTGTGCACCGCCACCATATGCGTGGCGTCGTTTGGAATTCTGGGCCGGGTTTGCCCGGCGGATTGGTGCCCGTGGTTGTGTAGCTCTGACAGCTATGGTGGGTGTTGTGCTATCGATGAAGCCCATGGACATGCCATTTGCGTGGCCGAGGAGGCTGCCCAGCGGACTATGGCGACTCACATTCATAAGGCCGTGTAAAGTACATTGACATGCTATAATCAGGCCGGCACGGGTCGTCTGAGCCCGATTTACAAGCCTCTTCATAGGATGGGACGGGCACGTTGCAGCGAGCTAGCGGGGCGCGCGAAACAAACAGGTGCAGCTAGGGGTGGTGGGTCCACGGATTCAGCCGCGCATGTCCAGCGTGCATGGGGGTGAGCTGCATGACCACGTCCAGCGCGTGTGTGCGTGTGTTAAAGAGCACAAGGAAAACATGTGTGCGTGTGTGTGTGCGGGGGGGATGAGACCGTGAGTGAGGGTTGCACCTGGGGCCAGTACCGTACCAATGACGAAGTCGGCAAGCCCGGCAGCGGAGTCAGCACGATTGCACGAACAGCCTTGGGCACGCCACAGGCCTTGAAACACCGTGAGCGCCAGAGGTCTGCAAGCAACCATGCCAGCCATGCGGAGCTTACAGTCCCGCCTCGAGAAACAGATTCGAATACCTAGCTGACTGCGCGGGCTTGCAGCCCCGCGCGCCCCCACTGCCCAGCACAGTGCCCAGTGCGCTGCCCTGCGCATGTTAGTTCTTCCGTGACCACCGCTGTGCAGAGGCCCGAACTACTTTCCCCCAACGCTGGGCGACCGTTCATCGTCTTCACTGACGGGTGATGAGGTAAAGTGGGTGCGGTGCTGTGCAGCAAGGCTTCGTTGCTATCCCCCGTTCTCTTCTGTTGGCACATCCGTCCTGACGACGTGCAATATGACAACATGCCTTGAGATGTCCATGTTCCGTGCATCCTTCATTACACGCTGCGCGAGAACTGCACAAGGAAAGGGTCTACACCGTGCACGGTGTGCGGCTATGCGCCCAACTTCGAGGAAACATACACGCCACAAGCAATGCTTCAGATTAACACCAGCGCCCAACACAATATGTGTAACGGCAACCTTGCAATGCGCAGTGAAACAACCGTAACAGACCGAGTCACCGTCGTCTTGTTCAACATAGTCAGTCATCCTCCAACCTGGTCAGTCCTTACGGTCTCCTGTATCACCCGTTCCGCACATCAAAACACACACCTACACGGTAACAAAATGCACATCAAACCTACCAGTGCGACCTACCAGCCAAGTCACGCCTTGCCGAGCCACTACCATCATCCTGGTATCAACCCCATGCCAAACCATTGCTGTGAATGTCGTCGGCCCCACAACAACCGAGGGCCTACCGCTGGTCCCGCTGCTGCCGCCGCCGCTCCTCCGCAGCGGCCCGCAGCTGCTCGTCAAACTGCCGCAGCTCCCGCGCTGCGTAGTCCTCCAGCTCCGGGTCACGGGTCGGGTCCAGCCGCGGATCCTGGATCGGGCCGCCCCGCGTGACCAGATCCGGATCGCGATCCAGCTGCAGCCGGTCATCACCAGATCCAAGCGCTGCCGGGCCGCTGCTGCTGTCGGAGCGGCCGCCGGGCCGCCGCGTAACCCGCCTGCGAAGTTGTGGCAGGCGCGCGGGCGGGCTCAGATAGAGCACCGGTGTCTTCAGTCTCCAAGCATTTTGTATCCTGCACCTTTCCAGCCTTCCCAGTGTGCGGCCGTTTCTTGAGGCGTGACTTCCCCTGGCTATCCGTGTGCAAGAAGGAGCGTGCGAGGAAAGCCCACGAGGAGAAGCCCCCGGCTACCTACTTTGCGTCCTGTGCCAGCACGCCTCCCAGCCCCGACAGCAGGGAGCCGGTGCCGCCCACCGCGCCGCGCAGCAGCCGCGCCACCGCCGCCACTGGCTGGATGGCGCGCAGCGTCTGAGGCTCCGTCTGAGCGATGCGTTCCGCCTGTGGGGAGCAGGACAAGCAACAGGGACTGCAAGTAGCTAGCAGCTCTCAAAACAGGGCCCCAACAGACTCCTACTTGGCTCCCAAGCTCTCACCTCCCAACACTTGGCCCCGCGTAACACCACACCTCCTCACCTCCCCTCAAACCCCACGCGGAACCGTTCCAGCCACCGCACCTGCCGCTGCACGGCCCCTCCCCCTCCCTCCGCTTCCCCTCCCTCCCTCCTTCGCGCCCCCAATCCCTCACCCCCCCCCCCACACACACCTGCACGTGCGCCACGCACAGCACCAGCATGGTGATGGCCCAGGGGTCGTTCCATTCCAGCCCCCGCAGCAGCAGCGGGCTGCCGTACAGTACGGCGTACAGGCCGTACAGTGCCGCGCGGTCCTCATCGCTGATGGCCGCCAGAGCCCAGGACTGCGGGAGTGTGGTCATTGGCAGCGTGTTTATAAGAGAGTGGCAGCGTGTTTTTTTGTGGTTGTCGGGTGGCTGGGGGGAGGAACATACGGTACAAGGGCACACACGCGTGTACCCGCCACTGCGAATGTGGCCGTGGGCCCATGCAGCTTAGGCGTGTTAGCGTGTAGGAGTAGACTCAGCAGCCCCGACCCACCAGCCAGCCGAACAGTGGCAGGCAGCTGATGAAGCCCATGAGCCCCCACACGAAGTTATCCTCGCCAGCGCCGCCGCTGCTGCTACTGCTACTGCCGGCCCCCCTGCTAGCGCCGGGGCCCAGCGCCTTCTGGCCTGGCGCGAGTGGGGGCGGTGTGGGGGGCTCGGGCGTGGCGGCCCCCAGAATCAGGGCGTAGCTGATGCCGACCACGGCGCTGATGGTGATGATGTTGCGGAAGGTTGCATCGACAGCGTCTGGGAGGAAGGAGGCGCGGCAGACTAGGCTAGCGGCGCGGCCGCGTCGCCCGCTGAGGCCGGTGCGGCGGCCGGGAAGGGGCAAATAACTTGTGCTGCAGCCGGAGCTGGAGATTGAGATGGAGCGTGTGAAGCTGAGGGACTCAGGTGAGGGGGCTGCGAGCCTCAGGGTAGCCGTGGTCACGACCTGGCAGCGGGGCTGGCGGCAGGCGCACACGCCGATCGTGCTGGGTGCCGTCAGGACGCTGGACGCGGCAGCCAAGCCTCGCACTGGCAGCGCTGAAGCCATCATGGAAGCCCTTGCTGCAGCCAACGCGTTTAAGGTAGTAAGAGCACTCAAGGCCGAAGCGGCAGAGTTTCGGGCAGGGTTTTGCAGTCGATAGTGCGCCCTTGGGTCGCGGGCGTGTTTTGGGGCAGTAAGACTCGTTGGACAAGGACATTTAAGTAAGCAAATTGCAACATACTCGGCGAGCTGGTAGACATACGCGCGAGGCGCAATGCAGTGACATCATTTCAATTGCCGTGATGTTCACTTGCGGGAAGAGCTGCGCCCGATTTCGCTACATGTTGTCAGGCTTAGGTGGACTTAGCGCATTAGGCAAACATGCTGGCGCAGCAGCTCCGGCAGAATGCCACCCGGCTTGCCGGGCAGGCACCCTGCGCGATTGCTTTACATTCATCTACTACACGTAACACTGCATTATTTTCAACAGAACAAGGCCGATCAGATAAAGGGCAGGCGGAACCGAATGTGTCGCAGCAATCAGCACCAAGCGAGAGCGCGAAACCAGGACCGCAGCCTAGCTCGACGGCGTCGAGCCCGAATTTGAACGCTGATCGCACAGGCACGCAATCAAGCCAGCAGCCGCACCTGAACACTGCGGCCGTGGAGCAGCTCCAGTCCCACGCGGCTGCCACGTCGGGGCCCGCTTCATCCCCCTCTGCCATACCCCGTAGCCCCCAAGCGGCCACGAATGCGCAGACTGCATCGTTTAGCGGCAGGGCTCCTGCCGCCGCAACACCCGCAGCCTCACGAGCCGCGCCGGCGCAGACCCCGGCCACCGCCGTGGCCGTGCAACACACTGCCAGCTTCCAGGGCATTCCGCTCCATCTTGGAGAGGAGGGCAGCCCGTTGCAGGTGCGTTACCCCTGGCGTTGCTAGCTGAGTGCTATTCCGGCTGTTTCGGCTGTACGTGTCGTTGTGTCTAGCTGCTCACCACCCTCAGTACGGTTGATTGTCATACCTGCTTGCCACAGAGCATGGCGGTGCTTACACACACGTCGCCGCGGCAAATGGAGGAGTACGCGGCCGGTGGTGGGGCCAGCGGCGCGGCGCCGGGGTCGTCGTCTGGGGGCCTGCGGGCCTCTGATGAGCGCTTCTTATCCAGCCTGCAGCGCATGGCGGATGCGCCGCGCAGCCGGGCGGCGGCCATCATGCAGATGTCAGCAGGTGTGTGCGGGGGCGGGCGCGGCGCAGGGTGTGCAAACGGGTGTGTTGCTTGCTTTGGAGTTCGATGAGCTCGACACTTCCACCTTTGCAGGCCTGGCAAATTGCAAAGCCTGTTTGAGTGACGGACAATCTGTGCACCCGCGTGCTCGCAGGTGCCATGCCCGCGCCGGCGCTGTTGGTGTGGGCGGCGCAGGAGGTGGTGGGACAGGTGCAGGCGCTGCTGAAAGAGCGGCTAGCAGCTGGCAGCGACGCCACAAAATTGCTGCGTTCAGAGCCCTGGTATCCCTCGGCACTGCAACTGGCGCAGGTGGCACTCGCGAGCCGCGCCCAGCCGCAGCAGCAACAGCCGGCTCCGGCCACTGAGCTAGCGCTGCTCAAGGCCTTTGCAGTGGCTCCGGCGCCAGGCACGGATAGCTCAACCGCTCACGTGTCGTGGGAGCTGCTGTGGCAGCTTCCGCAGCTGTCGGAGCTGCTGGCAGCTGCAGCGGGGCTCAGTCCCAAGCTGGCGGCGGCGCTGGATGTTGCGGGCATTGCTACGGTGCCCGCACCTTCATCCGGGGCGGAGGCAGGGGTAGACCAGCAGCAGGGGCTGCTGCCGCAGCTGCGCTTAGCGGTGGCGGAGGCCCAGGCAAAGGCGGTGGCGGCGCTGGCCCCTCAGCTAGCGGGGACGGGCGACGCGCCGCTGGATGCGGATGACGCGCTTGCGGCAGCGGCGGCGGCAGATCGGGCGGGGGCGGCGGCGGAGTGGTTGGCGGCGACGTCGCTGCTTCGGAGCGCGGAGGCGGAGCTGGGCTGTGCTCCTTCCACCTCGACGTCCGGGACAGCGGCAGCAGCCTCGGGGGCGCTGGCGGTGCCTGTGCTGCACCTGCTGGGGCTGCCGCTGCAGCCGCCCCAGCTGGCGGGCATGAAGGACCTGCGGGTGCGAGCACGCATACGCGTGTGTGTGTATGCGTGGGCCTGTGTTTCTGTGTGTTGTAGGAAAGCATTAGGGGAAGGGTTCGTCTGTGCATGTGCATATGTGTGTAGTTGCGTGATTGGGTGGGTGGGCTAGGCCTGCTAGGCTGGGGTGCGAGGGCCTGGTTGATGGACGTTCGGTGCCGATTGGGGTCGAGGTGGCCCACACTGCATGGCCACACGTAATGCAGCAACCTGACTCTGCTCCCGTCGGTCTGACAGGTGACGGCAGAGGAGGTGGCGGCCTGGGTAAAGCAGGCTGCGGCGTCGCCAGGAGCTCTGCCAGCGGCGCTGCAGTCTCGCCTGGCGGCGGCACGGCAGCAGCTGGCGGCGTCTGGCCGTGCGCTGGCGGTGTTGCCGTCGACGTCGGCACCTGCGTCAGGGGAGGCGGCGGCGACGGCCGCGTGGCTGCGCGCTGTGGGCGGGCCACTGGCGTCGGGGCTGCTGGCTGGCGGGTGAGCGCATGGGCGTGTGTGTAGGGATGTGTGATGGGTAGATGAGTGGGTAGGCGGGTGTGGATGGCTCCACATCCACTTGTGGGCGTACATTTGCAATGCGGCCACAGCACAAAGCACAGATGGTGAGTACGCTTGTGTGTGTGCGAGCGCGTGCAGGTACGGGAGCCTGAGGCAACTGCGCTCCATGCCCGCCGAACTGCGGGAGGCACTGCTGCTGCGGCTGCTGGAGGCCCCAGGGGCGGCGGCGGGCGGCGGCGGGCGCGCGGTGGGCGGCGGCGCGCGGGCGCTGGCGGCGGCGGCCTACAGCGACGCGGAGGCGGCGTGGCTGGCGGCGGCGGCAGGGGCCGGCGGCGCGGCGGACGCGGTCCGGCTGCTGGAGGCGGAGGCGGTGGCGGCGGACCTGGACCTGACCAGGGAGAGGTGAGGAGGGTGCCGCTTGCAGCGAGCGAAGGCAAGGAAGGGAAGGGGAGCTGGCGGGTGGGGCGGAGGAGTGCATGACGGTTGCTTTGAGAGATACAAGCAGGCAACCGGGGCGATGCCAAACTGGTGGTACGGTTTGTGTCTGAGCTTGGCGTCCAGCGCATGACATTCGAATGACCGCATCCGACTGCACATGTTCGTGCAGGTTCGTGCCAGCTGCACCCCAGCTGCCTGCGCCGCCGCCGCTGCCCTCCGCTGAGGAGCTGGCTGCGGCGGTGCGCGCGCTGCCGGCGGCGGCGCGGCTGCTGCACGAGAGCGTGTATGCGCTACAGCCCGCGGGGGCGGACACCGCGATCGGCGTGTCGCCTAGCGACGCGGCCGCGCTTCAGGCCAAAGTTCTGGAGGCGCTGGCGGCCGCCGGGGAGGGCGCAACGTCCGCGGCGTCGGGCGCTGCTGGCCGTGGCGAGCTGAGCGCCTGGCTTGCCGAGTCGCGGCGGGGGCTGCTGTCGCTGCCGCTGCCAGTGCTGTCGCTGTTGCTTCGCTTCCTGCGAGTCCAGGTACGTTTGTATGGGTGCGCGCATGCAGCCGCTCGATTCCTGTGAGCCCTGACCGACACGTCCACTGTACCCATTCCAACTCCACCCATTGCGCCGAATCAACACTGTGTGTGTAACCCATGCTTCGTGTCCCCCCCGCTCGCGGCCGCGCTGTGCAGGTGACGGTTACACCCGAGGCGGCGCAGTCGCAGCGCAACAAGCTGCTGGCGCTCATGTCACTGGTGGCGGAGCAGCAGCAGCGCGCGGCGGGGGCAGCGGCTGGGGCCGGGGCAGGCGGCGCCGCCGGCGAGGAGCTGCCGAGGGAGGTGGCGGCGTTGGCGCTGTCAGGCGCTTTCGCAGAGCTGGGTAGCAGCGAGGGCGCCGCCGGGAATGGCGTGCCTGCTGCGCTGGCGTCTGTGCTTGGGGCGGACAGCAGCCGAGACTTCGGAAGCTGGCTGGAGGTGCGCACGGGTGCTGCTTCCGTACTGCCTTGGCCGGGCCGCTGTGATGCTTGATTGACCGCCGCACTCGGGTGGGTGGGGTGGGGGGATACGTTAGCATCGACGAGGCCGGTTTGGACTTTAGCCACCTGCGAGTTGGGTATGTGTGCACAGCCCTGTCACAAGCCTCACAAGCCCTAACCCCGCCGTCTCAACTGGTCAATTGCCTTGCCCCCGCTCACCGCTCCCGGCGGATGCAGGCGCTGGTGCGCACCAGCGATGCGGCCGACCGCGAGCTGTCCACTGCAGAGCTGGCGGCGCAGACGCAGCTGGCGGCAGACGTGGAGCGGTATCTACAGGTGAGCGCGGGCGGAGGGGCGCGGGGGCGTAGTGCGCGGGGGCGGCGGGGCGCACGGTGCTGTTATGCAGGTGCGCTAGCGCAGTTTCTGCGGGATTCCCGGGGATGCGTGGCTACTAGTGCATTGAGCCTGCGCTGTGCAGCCGTGCCTTGTCGGGCCTGACAACACCGAGGCCAGGTGCATCTGCATTCAACAACCCACTCCGCCGCGCCCGCCTTGCAGATGACGCACGATCCGCGTCTGCAGCTGCTGGCGCTGTCGCCCGGCACCTCCTCCTCCGCAGCTGCCGGCAGCTCCTTCAGCGACCCCGTGCTCCGAGCCCAGGCGGATCCGGCCCGCTGGCTGGAGGGCACACGACCCGAGCTGGACGCATACCTGCAGGCCATGGTGGGTGGCGGGATTGGGGGGTTGCAGACCGTGTTGGGTGCTGGCCTGGGCAATTCGTGTGTGTGTGTATGTGTATGTGTGTATGTGTGTGTTCGGGCAACCGATGATGGTTGGGGCAGGCCGCCAGGCAGGCCCCGTTGATGCATGGCGTGGCCACAATCATGCCTTGCTTGTTGCCAACCTGCTGGGAGCCGTACGGATGCTTTGGACTCTTGGGTTCAGGTCTCATCTTGTTCTAAACGTTGTGAGCTCGCCGGCTGACTGCGCCGCCCCTCCGCACGGCTGCAGGGCTACCGGCCGCTGGGCGACGCTGAGTGGAGTGTGTACCGGGATGCGGCGCTGCAGGAGTGGGAGGCTGGGCGGCCGGCGCGGCAGGAGCAGCTGGAGGCGGCCGGGCAGAGCGGCTTCCACAACCCCCGGGTGAGGCCCAAGTCCTGCTGGAGCGCTGCGCACACATGCTATGGCAAGGGTTGGGGCAAGGGCTGTTTCTGACTTGCGCATCCTATCGGCACTCTGGGCTGACAGCCTTGCTCGTATCACCCGATCAAGAAATGTCATGGCTGCCGCTGCCGCTTGCTGCCGCGCCGCACAGGCTGATGAGGTGTACCTGCGTGAGCTCCTGGAGCGCTCCATTCCCGAGGGTGAGAAGCCGTGACAGGCTGCATAGCAGCAGTACGGAGGTTTGGGGGCAGCATGCTGACGCTATTGGCCGCCGCAGTCCGCAGCGGCATGGTGTAACATGCCCACACAATGCCAAACTTATTTCCTAGCTGCATTGCTGCCGTCCTAGCAGTACCTGTAGCCGGCCCCCCTATGCGAAACAGTAATGTTGTGGGCCCATCGTGCAATGCCGTGCAGACGCTCCGCTGGGGCCCCAGTCGCGGCGCTACCTGGACACGCTCATTCGCAACCCCACCTGGAACTTCGCTCAGCGCCTGCAGGCGGTGCAGGTGAGCGGAGCAACCGGGTTCTGCCCTCAACTCCGTCCCAAACAGGCTCCTGCTGAGCCACCATGCATGCGGGGTTGCACTTGACGGGCTACGCCGCTGTGTACCGCGCTTCCGCCAGTTGCCTACCGTGCTCCCATGCGCTGTCCCTGGCTCCTTGCATCCTGTCGTGTGTTGATCCCGCACTCATCATCGCTGCCTCACCATGCATCTTGTACCGTGTGTGCCAACAGCGCCTCATCCAGCTGAACGAGCACTTCGCGGCTCAGCCGCCGCCCACGGGCGAGGGCTCGCCCTTCGCCGCATACTTCGCTGTGGGCGGCCCCGACCCGGTGATGAAGCTTGGGCCGCTGGCAGGCGCCGCCGCCGCAGCGCTTGGGGTAGGCGGCGGCAAGGGCGCTGTTGCCGGTGGAAAGAAGGGCGCCGCAAAGGCGTCTGCAGGCGCAAGTGGCTCTGCAAAAGCAGCACTGCGGATCCCGGACGGTTTCTAAATGATCCTAGGGAAGGACACGCGGATGTTTTTGCAGTGAACCATCAACCATCTTGTATGTCCTTGGTGCTCGTGTGAAGTCTCCAGATGGCGGCTATCCGTTCGGCAGTGTATGGTATGCGCAAACGACTCATCAGCGCAGTCGGGTGGAAAGGAGTCGCTTCGTACTGGGTAGGGCTGCTATGCAGGTTCAAATGCTGTCTTCAGAGTGCAGGGAAACATGACGAGCGTTGAGCGCAGCAGAAGAGAACGGCTGGATGCTAGTCAGGGGCAGCGCGGCGTGCAGGGCGGGGCGGGGTGCTTTGGATTGAATTGACTGATGTCTCGTGCGACGTGCGTTGCGTATCACTCAGTGCAAGCTCAACAGTCACCACAGGCGGTTGACAGCCCGTTCATTCGTGTCGCATGTAACCATGTGTCAAGACGCAAAAGCCATCCATAATACCGTGGACTCACTTGCGATAGAACATCCAGCCCCGCTTCGCCCCGGGCGCACTGGGGACCTAACTGACTGTGTAACCTGAAATGGGACATGCTGGAACAACACGACGGCGTTGTCGGGGTCATGGACGCCGCGCTGCAGCTGCACGGCTACCCGGCCGGAGTGGGCGGCGCGACCCCGACACGGCACGAGACACACAAAGCCCAGGTGGCGAGGGGGAGCAACGCAACACGAGAGTTCGAGGAGCAAGGCAGGCACGCGGCGCCTAAAATTCCTTAAACGGGCCAGGCTGGCCGGTGGCACTAATCCTCGAGCACCACAAATCACATTTCGATTGATACTCATGCGAAGTAGTCAGGAACTGCTGCCTCATCACGCCATACGCAGCACGAGCAACACCAGCACACGCTTGATCCGCCATGCATCGGTACCCTGTAGCAGTTGGGGGCCGCTGGAGGCGTGTGCCAGCACGGGCACCGCAAACGGGAATTTACGTCTCCTAACTGCCACCGATACAAATCTGAAAACCCTGAAGTCCTATCCTCGCATACTGTTCTCATTAGTTGTCATGGCTTTCCACACGCCCTCGTCAAGATAGCCAAAGTAGCCGTCGCGTCCGCCAGGCCACGTTGCCCTTCTCCTCGCTCTTGACCCATGGCTTAGCGCCCAATGCAACACCAACCTCGCCTCACAAACATGTCAAGTACGATGCATTCGCAAACCACACGGTCAATTACTTAGGTGCCTTAATGCTCTTTAGGCCCTTGGCCCCCTTTCCACCGCCCCCGCCCCCCGCCACGGGCTTGCTGGCGGCGCACTCGCGGCACACGAAGGCGGGCGGCTCGTCCAGCTCGTCAGCGATGTCGTTGCAGCGCGTGTGAGACCACACGCCGCACACATCGCAGGCAATCATGCGTTCGCCGTCGTCGTCCTGCAGTGCGCGCAATGCAGTGGCGGCGGCCGGCAACAGCAGGTGCAGGCGTGTCAGTGTGTCAGGCGTAACAGCAAGCGGACAACCATCAGGAGTTGCTTCCTGCGGGGCACACCTAACACCGCCTTCAGAGATTAACATGAACAGCCGAGTCCACGCTCACCTGCGTACCGCACAGGCAGGCCACGCGCCACTCCTCCGGCCCGCCCGTGTGGCGCCACCGCGTGTCCAGGTCCAGGCCGCTGCAGCGCACCACAACCACTGTGGAGCCACCGGCGCCTGCAGCCCCGGGTGCCTGGGCCCCGGCAGCCGCTGCTGGGGCGGCGGCTGTGGCGGGCGGCGGCAGGAGGACCAGCGGCGCTTCGTCACCGGCAGCAAGTGCCTGCAGCAGAGTTCGTTCGTGTGCAGTCAGGTTATGGGAATATGTGGGAAGGAGTATGGACAGGCGGTGATGGGCGTGAGGCTAAGCACAGAGTAGCCGCATACCGATACACACGCTGATCATCGAAAGGCATTACCACAGACAACGGAGCTTCGATCACCTGTTCATCCACGCCCGCCACGATGCGCGTGATGGACACGCCGCTGCAGGCCGCGCTGTCACCGCCCGCGCCGCCGCCGCCGCCTGTACTCCGTGAGCAGCACATGCGGTACGTGTCCGCAAGCGCCGCAGCCGCAGCCCGCTTTAAGTCGCCAACTGTCACCACACCGCCGCTGCCCTCGCTGGCCGTCACTATGACCACCTCTGGCGGCGCCGTGTCAAGCTGCCGGGGTACCCGCGGCGCTGGCGAGTGCGCCGCCGTCGCCGCGACCGATGCCGCCTGCGCCGCGGCCGCCGCGGCCGCAGAGCGGTCGCCCCGCGCGCGGCCCGTGCGCTGCTGCTGCGTCTGTTTCTCCTCCTCTGCAACCTGCTCGTCGTCGAGCTGTAGCGACACCAGCACACGCAGCCGGCCGTCAGCGGCTGTAGCAGCTGCCAGCGTGGCGGCGGAGGCGCCGCCGTAGTCCTTGACGAAGTACTTGGTGTCCTTCAGCATCTGTACGGCAGCCGCCATGTATGACAGGCTCAAAGGCCTGGGCGCTGACGTCAGCGCGCGCTTGTTCAGCAGCGCCGCCGCCAGGTGCATGCTGGGCTTGTACAGCCGCAGTACGGCGCAGTACAGGTACTGCAGGTCACACTGCGTCTGGTCGTTGATGTACGTCAGCGAGGAGTTGTGGTGCGCCTTGCCGGGCACGACGTAGGGGTTGGTGGGCGCCGGCGGCTCGGGGTCAAATGCCGTACCAGGCGTGCTGCTGTTGTTGGTGCCGGTGGCCGCTGCGATGGCGATGGCTGCGAAGCTGCCTGGTCGGCCACGCTTCGCGCCGCCGCGCGGCATTGCCACCATGGGCCCTGCGTCGCCCCCGCCAGCCGCGTCTGTCACCGACGGCATAGAAGCGGAGCCGCCGCCGTGCAGCACCTTGTGTACATAGCTCAGGGGCAGCTCCCGCAGCAACAGGTCAAATGGCTCCCGCTCTTTGGCAGTAGCGCCCAGCACTGAGGCTATGTCGGCACTTGCACTGGCCCCTGGCGACGGCACCAACCTCCAGCCCCCGGGTGGCGGGCTGGGCACCGGCGGATAGCGCTGGGGCAGCGTGGCAAGAGCCTGCATCGCTGCAATGCTGGCAGCGGTCAGGGCACCGTCGGCGTCCATAGCGGGCGGCGCGGACTTGCGGGCGAGCGCCTTGGGCCCCTTGGGTGGCTTGGCCGTGGAGCCTTGCGGAACACGGGCTTTCCGAATGGTGGAGCTGGGGTATGCTGCCCCAAAGTCGGTGCCAGTTGCCGCTGCCGCTGCGGCTGCGGCCACTGCTGCTGACGCAGCCACGGCCGCGGCGCGGCGTGGCAGAGGCCCCGTGTCCACTGGCGTGCCTAGCATGCTGAGTGCCCGGGAGCCACGCGGGGCGCCACGGTGGCTCGCTGGCGTGTCCTTGGTCACCGTGCCCACAGCGCCCGCCGCGCCCGCCGCGCCTGTGCTGGCAGTGGTCCCCGGGCGGTGAACGGGCGTGTGCATGCCCACTTTTTGTCGCTTGCCATTTTGCAACGTGCCCGGGCTGCCACCCGCCCTGCCGATGCCGCCTGGCGAGCCGTATGATGCCTGAGAGCGGGACGACGAAGCCGGCGGCTTCCGCTTCAAGCCGGACAATGCGCCACCCTGACCGGCTGCGGCTGGCGTCCTATTGGCGGCAGCGCCGTGCCGGAAGGCGCTGGGCCCCGCGGCCACCGCACTTCCGGCCGCGGCGGCAGCAGCGGCGTCCGTGGTCGTGGGAGGCAGCACCGGAGCCGGCAGGTTGCGTCCAAGCGGTGACGTCAGGGCAGCGGGGTGCGCCACCTTGCCAAGGCGGATGCGCGTGCAGCCGCCGCGCGCCGCGTCCATGCCGTCCGCAGTCGCACCCCCGTCCGCGGTGGCGCCGTGCGATGCCGTCATGGGGGACATGGGCGAGGCCGCAGTCAAGTTGCTGGCGCCCGTGTCTGCGCGGTCCAGCTGCAGCGGCTGCTGCTGCGGGTACCCCACACCGACGGGATGCCCTGCTGCGCCTGAGCCCTCGGCGGGTGCGGCTCCATCGCCGGTGGGCCCTGAGCCCTTGGCTGCCTTTGCAGCCGCCGCCGCGGCTGCGCGGCGGGCAGCTGCGGCGGCCACACTTGCGGCGGCTGCGCCCCGTAGCCCGCCTGCCCCACTATGGCTGCGAGGCATCGGCGACTTGAGCGGCGACTTGCCGATCGGAGACATGGCAGCAGCGTTCGCACCTCCTGCAGCCGCGGCTGCCCCCTCCGGCCCGCTCTTAGCTGGCGACTGCACCGTACCTCCGCTGACGCAGCTGCTCGGTGCGGCGCGCCGCATCGCCAGGGCTGACTCCCCACGCTGGCCCGACCCCGGCCGCGCGGCCCCTCCTGAGCCCGTGGTACCTGTGGTGGTGCCTACGGCTGGGCTCTTTGAGCGGACCTTGACTGCCGCCTTGGGGCCGCCAGCGTGGCCGGCAGGCCGAGGCCCTGCGCCCGCCAGCACCGCCGCCAGCATGCGCGCGGCTGCAAGCGGCACGGAGCCTGCGGACGGCCGCGGGCCCTTGCGCGCGGAGCGCGGCCCCCGCCGTACCGCGAACCCCAGCGGGCACTTCAGCGGGTCCTCCTTCGCTCCAGCTGCCGCTGCCGTCGCCGTTGCCGCCGCGTGACGATGCCGCGGGTGGGGAAGGGACTGTGGAGCTGCAGCTGCAGCCGCCTGTGGAGCCGTGGGCGGCGCCTGCCCCGGCTGCTGCTCTTCTGGCTGCGTCTGCGGCTCTCGAGATCCCTCCTTTGAGCCAGTGGAACCGCCTGGCCGCTGCTGTGGCCGCTTCTTACGCGTGACAGCAGTCTCCGTCTCCGCCATTTGAATTGCAAGCTTGGAGGCTACGCGCGCGCGCTGTGGTCGGTGCCCGCCCGACAGCGCCGCCGTCCCCGGATGCGCCGTGCTGTCGTCCCCGGAAGGCGGCTGAGGCGGGTGCTGCTTCGGCTCCTGTGCTGGCCCCGCCGCAGCCGCAGCCGCAGCGGCAGTGGCAGAGCTCGGCACCGGCCCCGGCTCATGCTTCAGCGTCTGGACTGCCTCTGGCTTCACAGCAGGCTCCGCCTTTAGTTCCACAGCTCCAGGCTCGGCGCCGCCAGCGCCGCCCACAGCTTCAGCGGCGCCTGTTGCCGCCACGGCGGCAGCAGCCTCGGCCGCGGCCGCGCGCTTGGCCGCAGCTCGTGCGGCTGCAGCCGCCGCAGCTCCCACGAGGCGCTTGCGGCCGCCCACGGGCGGCCGAGGCGGCGTGTTCACCGGCTTGGACACCTCCAGCTTCACCACGGCATCCTCCGCCTTCAGCTCCGCCGGCTTCGCTTCCTCCGACTTCTCTGCCCCAGTAGCCGCGTCCCCGGAGGGCGCAGGCCCGTCTGTGCTGCTGGGCAGCGCCTGCATTGCGGCCACACCTGCACACGCTGGTCGTGCATCCGCAGCCGTTGCGCCCGAAGAAGACACCGGGGGCTCTGCGACGTGACCAACCATTCCGGCTGGTGCCTCTGCGGCGGTTGCGTCCGAGGGTGGAGGAGCCGGTGCCAGAACGTGTTGCTCCCGTTGAGGCTCAACGACGGGCTCGGCAGCCGAAGCCTGCGCCGGCGCGGTTGCGTCAACGAACTGCACTGCTTCCTCAGATGCAGCAGGCGCCGTGACTGCCGCCTCATCCGTAGCGGCCGCCCCATAGCCTGTGCCGGAGGTCCGCTTGCCTGCCGCGCCCTCTCCCGTCCTCGAGGTCCGCTTGCTCGCTTTGGGTGCCCCGGCTGCGGCTGCGTCGCCAGTGCCCGAAGCCCGCTTGCCAGGCGCTGCCGCGCCGCCGGTGTCCTCCCCAGTGCCGGAGGTGCGCTTGCCTCTCCCCGTGGCCATGATGGCGGCATATACCGGAGGTACCGCGTCAGTGTCAGGGTCGTGCTTGAGTGGTTGAAGGCCGGCCGCCGTCACAGCACCGTCCGCGGCCGCATTTGGTGCTGCTACATCTGAAGCAGGCGGCGCCGCAGAGGCCGCACCTGCTGCCTCTGTCCCATTCGCCTGCCCAGCTGCCTGCTCCGCGTTACTGTGCTGCGGGCCGGCAGCCCCCGAGGCATCAGGTTCTGCCTTCACCGCCGGCTGGCTTTTGGGCGTGTGGTGGTGCTGCTTCTGCTCCTGCTTCTTCAGCTTGGACAGAGTCGACTGGCTCATGAGGTAGCGCAGCTCTCGCGGCACGCGCGTCGCACCGCCGCCGCCGCCAGCACCGCCGCCAGCACCACGCTCGCTGCCCCCAGCCGTCTGCTGCTCTATCCGCGACTCCAGCAGCGTCTCGAGCAGGGCCTGGCCCTCGGACTGGTGCTCTCGGGCCATGCCTCGCCAGGCCGGCAGCGCTGACGGCCGTGCACCTGACGACTGCTGCGTGTGCGTGTGCTGCTGTTGCTGTTGTGAGTGCTGCTGGGCGCTTCCCTGCCCCTGGCCGTTAGGCTTCGAGCCCGCCTCCGCATTCGGGTGCGAGCCGGCCCCAGCGCCAGTCGCAGGTGTGGAGGGCGCCGCAGCCGCTGCAGCAGCCTGGGTGGCAGGGCTGGCGCCCGCGGATGCTCGGCTGTTGGCACCAGTGGCGAGCGCCACGCGGTTGGTAGCCTTGGCAATAGCAGCCTTCGCCGCTGCAGCCTTTGCCGTCCCGGTGCCTCCTGCCTTACTCCGAAGCTGCACAGGCGACCGTGCCAGTGCCCCGGCGTGGCCCGCTGGGCCTCCTACCGCCGCCGAGCCAGGTGCAGCTGTCTTGCGCGCGGCAGCGGCCTGCACAGCTGCCTTGGCTCCGCCCCGGCCCGCCGCCGCGGCTGCGCCACTTTGCACTGGATGCGCATCGCTGGGCCCAGCCGCAGCGCCGCTCTGCCGTCGCTCCTCGTCACCGTCGGCCTCCTTGTCTTCCTGCTTCCTGCCTGCGCCTGCAGCCCCCTTCAACACCCCGTTCGCCTTGAGTGCGCGGGCAGCGGCCGCGGCGCGCGATGCCGCCGACTGTGGCTTACGGTGGCCGCTTCGGCCGACCTTCCTGGCGAAGGGGCCGTGGGGCGGCACCGGCACTGTGTACTCGAGCGAGGCGTCCGCTGCGGTGCCGGGCAGCCGCTCCAGCCTGGTGTGGCGCACACAGCAGGAAAGCACAGGGCAAGATTTACAAGGGGAACACGGGGCGCAGCTGCTGCCTAATCGGGCAGCGCGTTTGAAGATGGGCAGCGAGTCCTTGGGCACAGCACGCTTGTCCTGGACTGGCTCTTGCAACCGCACACCTGTAGTAGTAGGACCGCGTGACGTTGTACCGGGAGCGGTAGATTGCGTAGCCGCTGATGCGCACGTTGGCCACCTGCGCCACGGAGCCAAAAGGGGGGCGTTGGGGCGCGTTAGGCAGGCGGGCAACTGGGCATGACCACAGCCACCTTGCAGCATGCTGCCACGTGGTGCTGACTCGATTATCGACGTGGTGAGTTGCCGCCACCCCGGCCGCGCACACCTGCTTGAGCACCCAGTCCAGCAGTTTGAAGTCGCGGTAGTAGTCCATCATCACGTCACGCAGCTGCAGCCGCGCCAGCCACTTGTTGTCGCAATGAGACTGCAGGGCGCAAGGCAGCGAAGACGGCTTGGTTTTACTTTAAAAGACACGAACATGCAGCACACGACAGGCAGAATAGAGGGGGATAGCTCAGAAACCGCCGGTAGACCTTGCAGCACGTAAAGCTGGCTTGCCGCCGCACGTGCGGGGTCGTAAATCGGAATGCCGGCGCCGACCGCCCGCACCTTTAGCGCGGCGAGCATGGCGTCCACGGCCCTCTGGCAGTCCCGCACGCTCATGTCCAGCTCTACCACAGCCTGTGCAAGCGGGCGGGCACGGGGGTACGTGTCAACAAGCCACACACACCCAATCACGTCTGATAAGGCCTTGATTCTTCCGCGGGCAACACACGGTCAGCGTTCAAAGTTCCTTCCTGTACTCGAGCATCGGGTCGCTCGGGACTTTGTGGCTGCGCCGGTCCAGGTTCCGTCTCCGGAAGCGCACTACCGTAAGCCTACCCATCTCGCCGCATCACCCGCACCTTGAGGTCTGTCAGCTCCTCCGGTGTCACCTCCTTGGGCAGGTCATCCGGCGCCGGGCCGATGTGGGCGCCGCATTGCAGCAGGCTGCTAGAGCGCCGCCGCTTGCCGTCACCATCAGCTGACCACGGCGCGTCAGCATCGCCGTTGACTGCCCCGGAAGCTGCATGGCGGGCCACCGGAGCCGGTGTCCCGTCGGCTTGCTGGCAGTCCTCTGCGGCCTGAGGCACAGGCGCCTCATCGCCTTCGTCAGCTTCTCCAGCGTCGGCAGACGCGCCAGCACCTGCGGTCTTTGCCTGTGGCACGGCGTCTTCGCTGTCCGCAGCGGCTGCTGCCGTCGCAGCCTGGGCGGACACCACAGCGGCACCGGCTTCGGCATCCACGCCAGTCGTCGGCGACGCATTCTGTGGCGCCGGTTCATGCTGCTGGGGTTGCGCCGCTGCGCCCTGCGACGCACTGCCTAGCTCGTCACACACCTGCCCGTCCTCCGCACTGCCGGCTGCAGGCGTCTGATCTGCCGCCGTTGCTGCCGCTTCTCTGGCAACAGGGTCCTGGGCTGGAACTCCGTCTGCACTTGCCGCCTCCACCTCAGCTGTGACTGCGCCACCGGCAGTTAACTGACTGCCGGACATGTGCACATCCACCGGCGGGGCGGAGCCAGCCACTTCTGGTGCCACTGCCACGCTCTGCGCTTCAGCGGGCGCCGCTGTTGCTTGCTCGACCTCCATTGCC
Source organism: Chlamydomonas reinhardtii (assembly GCF_000002595.2). NCBI lineage: Eukaryota > Viridiplantae > Chlorophyta > Chlorophyceae > Chlamydomonadales > Chlamydomonadaceae > Chlamydomonas > Chlamydomonas reinhardtii. Next base: position 1,006,009 of record NC_057006.1, on the reverse strand, counting down.
TCTCCGCCTGGCCCATCGGCTGCCTCAGCTGCGGCATCAGGAGAACGCCCGGAGGCCGCGGGCGAGACATCCATGGGCGCCGGCTGCACCGCGCCTGTGCCGGGCGCGGCAGTGATGCCGCCAGCCTCGTCAGCAATGGCCGCCTCCACCGCAATCCCCTCTCCGGCATCAGTAGCGGCTGGTATGGCCTCCACAGCCGCTTCTGCATCCACATCCTGGGCGCCTGCGCTGCTCAGCCCTGGCCCGGCCACTCCAGACTCTGCAGCCATAGACTCGGCGCCGCCGCCTGGGTCGGTGGCAGCGGCCGCGCTCTCAGCGGCCGCATCCACGCCTTCACCGGCCACAAGGCCGGCTTCATCCGTCGAGGGCGCCGGCGCGCTGGCACTGGCATCCATGGTGGCCACAGCTGACGACTGCGCTGCGTCTGACCCCAGGGCCGGCACGAGCACCGCCTCTGGAGCCATGCCGTCCGCGGGCAGCCCACCCGGCCCTACAGCCGGTGCGGTGGCCGCTGGCGCGTCCACCTCCATTCCTCCTGCCGACCCGTCCACCACCGGCGGCGGAGTCATGGCGACGTCTGGTGCTGCCAGCGCGGCTGGGTCGGGGGCGCCGGGGGCGCCCACCGGGGCTGCCGACGGCCCCGCCGTCTCCGCTGCTGCGCCTGCCGCCAGCTCCGACGTGAGGGGCGCTGAATGCGGCACTGCGGCAGCCTGCAAGGAGCCCGCCGTGCTGTGTTCCAGCCCACAAGTCCCGTCTGTGAGCAGCGCTGCGTCTGACGCCTCCGCCGGCCCCGGTGTCGCCTCCGCCATAGCCGCATCTGCCGCAGCGCCTGCCAGTGCAATCGAAGCCGTGCCAGCACCGGCCTCGGCACTTTCAGACATTGGAGCAGCTGCGCTGCCCGAAGCCTCCGCCTCTGTAGCCACCACTGCTGCCGCCTCCACCATGGCTGTGTCAGCGGCCTCAGCCGCAACCACTCCGCTTACAGCCGCGGGCGCCGCCACGGACACATCCGGAGGTGCCTGCACTGGTAGCTCTAATGGCGGCCCCGCTGTTGAGGCCACCCCAGCACACGGCACGCCGTGCCCGGCTGCTGCCTCGGTAACTGCAGTCGTAACAGCGGCGTTCGCAATCACAGCTGCCGCTGGCACCACCGAGTCCGCGAGCTGCTGCTGAGCTGCCGTAGGCTGTCCCGTCTGCGCGGGCGCGGCGGCCACTGCAGGCGAAGCAGCCGGGGCGGAGACAGGCGCGGTCAGGCCGGGCGCCCCTGCTACCTGCGGCCAGCCAGGTACGCCTGGTGGCAGTGAAGCGCCCGGCGCCGCCGCATAAGCCGCACACGCCGCCGCAGCCGTAGCGGCAGCGGTGGCATTAGCCGCGCCGGAAGCCGCGCCCGGCATGGTCGCCGCAGCTGTGCCAGCAGCTGCTGCGTTTGCGGCATACTGCTGAGACGCCACCTGCGGCACGCCGTTCAGCAGCGCCCAGGGATACGCCCCGAAGCCTGCATGCATGGACGGAGCTGCCCCTGGCACAGGTATGGGTGGAGTGTACATGCCAGCGGGCCTGGGCGCCAGCTGCGGAGCCGCGTTGGGCACAACGGCCGGAACGGGTACGCCGCCCTGAAGCCCAGAAGGCCGCGCGACAGTTGACGACGTGGGGACAAACCCCGCGGGGTACTGCGGCTGTGGCGGCTGTGGGAATGCGAATGCGGGCGCAGCCTGTGGCTGGGGCGTGGGCATCGCTGCCGGTACCGTGCTTGCAGGCGGGACGTTTCCAGAGCAACCTGTAGCAGCTGCGGCTGCGGCTGCTGCCGAGGCCACGGCTGCAGCGGCTATCGCCGCGGCGGCAGCCGCTTGTCCAGCAGTCTGTGGCTGGGGCTGCACGGGTGCCGCTGTCCCCGCACCTGGCCAGGGTAGCCCCGGAGTGAAGCCGCCCGTCCCCGGAACCGCTGCCGCTGCTGTTGTCGGCTGTGGCACGCACCCTGGCTGTGGGAATGCAGGCGCCTGGAAGGGTGCCACAGGAGGAGTCGGCCAGGCGCCTGGCGTGGGCATGAATCCGCCTTGAGGCGTGGCTGCGGCCGGGAAGGTGGCCGGAGCAGCAGCAGCGGCTGCAGTGCCGCCTACCCCCACTGGTGCTGTCGCCTGTGCCGCTGCTGCACCCGGTGCAAAGCCAGGCTGGGGCGTGCCTGCGATCGGCGGAGACACGCTTCCAGTCGCAGGCGAGGTCTGCATGGGAGACACGTGGCCCGGCGCCGCTGCCTGCGCGGGCTGCAGCTGGGACTGGAGCGCGGGCGAGGTCGCCGCCAGGGCAGTGAGCGGCTGGAACATCTGCGGCGTGAACATACTGGTAATGTTAAAGCCCGGCGGAATGCCGCCCGTGGCTGCCGCCGCCGCAGCGAGCGCTGCGCGCGCTGCAGCGGCTGCCGCCGCCGCAATGGCCGCGGGCGGGAGCGCCAATGCCGGGGTCATCACAGGCGGCGTCACCGCTGGCGGCGTGATACCTGGAACCGCAGCCGGTGCACTGCCAACGGGAGTGGATGCAGGTGCTGCGGCGGCCGGCGCTGCTGGTGCTGCCACCGCCGCTGTTGGCGACGATGCCTGCCCCGCCACTGGCACGATGGTGCTGGGGTACACGTACACTGGCGCGGGTGCTGCAGCTGGTGTTGAAGCAGCTGCGGCGCCGCCGGCTGCTGCCTGTGCCGACGCTCCGGGCACTGCACCTGCTGCGGCGCCAAACTTGCCCAGCGCCGCCGCCCATGCCGCGGTCGCAGCCGCAGGCGACACAGGCGCCGGCACAGCTGGCGTCGCCGCGCTCCCCGCCGCTGCCCCCGCGGCCATCGCGGCCGCTGCCGAGGCAGCCAGCGTCGCCGCCTGCGGCGGCCGCAGGCCTGGGTAGGCATTCGCGGCCGCGCTTAGCGCCGCTGTGAACGCGGCCGTGAGGGCGATGTTGGGCCGCACCCCAGCTGCGGTGGCGTTGTACATGCCCGGGACAGTTGCCGGAGCCACGCCATAGCCGGGCATACCCGGCACGCTGGGTGGCCGCGGCGCCGGCATAGAGGCCGCAAACGGCCCAGCCGGCGGCTGTGGGGAGGGTGCCACGGCTCCTTGTGCAGCCGCGGACACGGCCGGTGCAGGCGCAGCCTGTGGAAGAGCCGCTGCGGGTGGTGGGGCCTGTGCAGGTGCAGGTGCAGGCGCTGCAGCTGCGCTTGTGGCAGCGCCGCCGGTCTCCGCATCAGCGCAAGGCACCCGTGTTTCCACGCGCCCACGCTTAGCCGGCGGCAACGCCCCACCCGTCAGGGCCTTCTTGCTGCCCGTGGCGCCCCCGGGTGCTCCGCGCTGTGCTCCCACCGCCGAAGCCGATGCCCCCGCAGCACACGCTGCATTGGCGGCCGCATCCTCTACCGCCATCGGGCCCGCACCGCCGGCGCTGGTCCCGCCGCTTCCATCCTCGCCCGTCTCAACAGCGCCACTCGTCGCTGCTATGCTGCCGCCTGTATGGCTCCCATTCTCCGTGGGCCCAGGCGCGGCCAGTGCCAGCACCTCGCCGGACCCGCCTGCGGCCGCCCGCGCCTCAAACGCTTCGTACGCCGGCAAGCTCGGCGGCGCTGGGCTGGCGCCCGCGCGTGCGGGTGTGTTGGCGCCAGAGCCCAGGTACTTCGCTGCGGAAGCAGCTTTCAGCGTCGCGATGTGCTGCGATCGGACCTAAAAGGACCGAGGGGATTCACAGCGTCAAAGACAACCAGCCAAATCATCAGTCGCAGCTTTGATGAACTGCGTGAAGACAGCACCCAAGTGCCCATACATACACATACACATATACACACGCATACACACACACCTCCTTGAGCAGCTCTGGTCTGGACACAAAGAACAGGATGCGCTGCAGCAGCTGCCCCAGTGTGGCCTCGGCGGGCATGGCGGGTGGCAGCTGCGCGTAGGTCCGCAGGATTTTGATCGCCACTGGGTCCACGCCCTACATAGGTTCGTTCAAGAAACGTGGTAGGGTGAAAGGCATACAGCAACAAGCGTGCAGTGTTGCTGCGCAAGGTGCCTGGGGGCGCGAGCAGGCTGTACGGTAGTCACAACCTGGGGGACGTGCAGCTCACAGCACGTTGAGAGCCAAGCCCTCGCGCCCATGTTCCCAGCAGCCCCCTCACACCCGTGTTCCCAGCCTCTCCCGCGCCCCCCCCCCCCCGCTGCCAGCCGCCCCTCTCACCTCCATGTCCTTGACGAGCGCCGACAGCGGCGCCGCATGGATGGCCTTCACCGCCGCCTCGTACTCCTCCGCGCCGTAGTTGAACGCCGCCCGCCCGAAGCCGTACCCCCACTTGCCGTACCAGGTGCACATGTGCGCGGCGCTGTACAGTAGCCGCAGCAGCATTGACGCCTTGTTGCTCACGTCCTCCACGCTCACCTGCACACACACGGCACGCGGTACAGAGTTGCGCGGCATGGCTTGGGTACTCTCGCATGCAGGTGTTTGCGGCATGCCAGATGTCGCTTGAGGTAACCCCAAAAGACATGGCGACATGGCACACAGTCCCCTACTCCCAAATTGGTGACTAGCCGATGTCATGCTCCTCCACACACACGCACCTCGCGAGCCCGCAGCGTTGAGCACAGCTTGTCCCACAGCCCCATCAACTCCGGACCCGCTAGCGTGTTCACGTTCGCGGCGGCGGCGGCAGCCGCGGCGGCCGCGGTTACGGCGGCGGCCGAGGACTCGTTCCCATCGCTCGTCGCTGCCGCCGCCATGGCGGCCGCCGTTGCCGCCTCGCCATCGCGGCCGTTCATTCGCAGCAGGTGCCCGAAGCCATTGCAGTGGATGACACCATGCAGGCAGTGCGTGCTGGAGTCGAAGATGGAGGTGGGCTCGCCCTCGTCATCCGCCTCGCCCTCGCCCCCGCCCTCGCCGCCCTCGCCTTTCTCTTTGCCCGGCGAGGCCGCAGCAGCCGCCGCAGCAGCCGCGCCCGCGTTCACCTCCATGCACAGCTTCAGCGGGCCGCGAGATGGGTCCAGCTTGCCTGCAGCCAAGCAATCAATACACAGATCGCATGAGGACAACACTAAATGGGGTGCTCCGGAGTGGCAGGGGCCCCAGAAAAAGCCTGGCTTTTGCACTCAGCCCAACCGGCCACCCGCACCTCTCCAATCCTGCCTAGCATGCGATGCACGCCGCAATCACGCCCCTAGCGGTGGGCAACCAGCAGCCCAGCCCAGCTCAGCCGGCCCATCCCGCCCCGGCCGAGTCCTTCACAGACGGGCCCCCTCCAGTCCTCACAAATGGAGCCCCTCCTAACCCTCCCGGCCCGGCCCTCCGGCCCAACCTGCTGCCGCCGCCTCCACCACCGCCGGCAGCTGGTCCGGGTCCGCAAGCACCGCAGGGCTCGGCAGGATAAAGTGGTAGCGCCGGTTAGACACCGGGTGGTGCTGCCAGCCTGCGTATTTGGTCAGGTTTAGAGGGGGAGGCTTTGCCAATGAGGAACTGGTCAAAAGAAATTGCCTCAGCGGGCTCTGTATGGCCGCAAACCCGTGCCAGGCCCTAACCCCCATCCCCCAACCCCACCTACCCATGTTACGACACTGGTCGCAGGTGGGAGGCGCCCCCGAGTCCTCATCGATGTGCTCCTCGTAGACGTGCAGCTTCACTGGCCCGCTCACAGTCTTATGCCTCAGCGGGACCAGCCACACGCGCGTGCTGCAAGGCTCCAGTTGAAGCGGCACGAGCTGCCCATACTGCCTCAGGAAGTCGAGAATGTTGTATTTGAACGAGTTGTAGTACTCTGGCGCTGGTACCGAGGTCGGAAGCCACGGAAACCCGCCCTTCTGAAATTGCTGAGCCATCGCTTCTGCGACTCCCTCACAACCGGACTGACATGGCAGAATACTGGCTATCCAGAGCTAGGAGCTCAAGCGATTAGCACGAGCCGGTGACGTCCTCCAGAGTGCAGACTCGAGCGCGTTGGAGCTCTCAGCGAGGCACGGTGGCCCCGCCAGCGAGCATTCTCAATTGTTGAGCTACATGAAGGCTTTCAACGCAGTAGTAGCAATCAAGCAATCGGCAATCCAGCTCAGCCTAAGTGCGAGCAAAGTCCGTCGCAAGTCAAGGTCAAGCCCTTGCAGAGGGCCGGCGCGTTGTCAAAGGCCAATATATGCTGCGTTTTCGGATGGCTCGAGTAGGCAGAATTTGGGGGCTTCCAGCGCGGTACCAGCTTCAACGATGCAACGAAGTCGATTCGCGCAGCAAGTGCGCAAACCCTTCTATGTTCGCTGGTTGTCCACGCAGCTGCTATTATAGATATGGATGTTGGTATTGTTGGTCCTGTGACACGCCCCCTTAACTTGCACGCTGGCACTAACCCCCAAGGCTCCCGCGTAATTTTGAGCCACCTCCGCCTTCTTGGCCGCCACTGCCGCCTTCTTGGCCGCCACCGCCTCCTTCTGCTTGGCTAGCTTGGCCGCCGCTGCCTCCTTATTTAAGACTTGACGCCCACTGCCTGTGGTCTGTGTTGAAGTGCCGCGCTTCTCACAGCGGACACGCATGTTGCGCAGTACCTGCGCCTAAAGAATCATTACACGGTCCTTGTCCACGGTCTATGCCTGGGTTCTCAGGAAGCCCTTCCTTTCACACTTGCCAAAAGCCACCGCACAAGCAAAGTATGCCTTACATGCCGTTAGCGCGCATCTCTTGTAAGAACTTAAGAAACACAGCACGTTTTTCGTGGTCCACGATCCTTCGTGCTGCCGCCAGCGTCCGGCCTGTGCCGGCCGCGTTCGCGGCCTGCCCCGTATCCACAGGGTCCTCCACCAATTGCAGCATCGCCCAGCCCAAGCCACCTGCGGTTGCGGACAGCGTGGCCGTAAACAACACGCGTTGAGTCTCCAGCCCTGTTAGACGCAGTCCATCACGCGCGGCCTCTCCACGTGAGCCCCGGTGCGTGGCTAAACTCAACACAGAGCACGCTGCGGCGGACGGTCGTGAGCCCCGGCCCACGGCTCACCCATGTATCCGTTCTTGCGCCACAGGTCCTTCCAGTGCTTAGCTGTGAGACTCTCGCTGTCAGAAACCTGATCAGGATAGCAGGTAGCACAACGAGAACAGCCTTTGCGCGGTGGCTGCACAGCCGTGGTGCACACGCGTGACTGTACAGCCGGCTCTTGGCAACCTTTGGCAAATCGTTTGTGTCCCTCATGCGACCCTCACCTGGTCCCAGAACTCCCCCACCAGTGCGGGCTTGTCCAGCTGGTATTGCTGGGCTGGCACGTGGAAGGGCGAGATGAGGCGGGTGATGGAGTCGTGGCCTGCGGCGTGTGCATCGGAGGGGACGGGCGGCGGACGCACACGCTCATACCACGGGCAAGCTGTGTACCAAAGCCGTGCCTGGGCAGGCTTCTGCAAGCATGCACGGGAAACAGCGAACATCCCACATACGGTAAGAGGGAATGCTAAGGCATTGCACCCACCCCAGTAGGGGTAGCCGTGTGGCGCGTAGAAGTCTAGGGTGCCGCCGCCGGCGGCGTCCCAGCCGCGGCCCAGGCTGCCATTGCGCAGCACAAAAGCCCGTCTGCCGCCCCAGGCATGTAGAGCGTTCGCAGGACAGGAGGGAAGGAAGGGGCGAAGGGAGGTAAGCGTGCGTGGGGCGTGGACAAATGATCGGGGTGTACGCCATCCAATGGGCGCAAGCTGTCCACACGCGTGTTTGACTTGCTGCCTCTACGCCCACAGGGTCACAGGGTGTTGCCGTATAGGATATCTATTGTGCAATCTGCTGGGTCTCCGACTCTAGGTAATGTCGTGCTTTGTAAAGCTAATAATGGCAGACCTCACCTGAGCTCTGCGTCAGAGAACAGGTTCCGGGGCCGCGTCTCGAACTCGCTGATGTTGCCTACCAGCCACTGCAAGCGTGGGTGCGTAATTATGCGGTCGAAACCAACGGCAGGGACATGCCGGCACTAATGCAGCAGAGCAATGCCAGCATCCATAACACCTTGTTCCCGCGCCACGCCCACCTGTGCGTCGGAGCAGTAGGGCGGGCTGTGGGAGCCCACTGTCACCAGCGCGCGGGGGTCGGCTGCGTGCACCGCCGCCGCCAGTCGCGACACGAACCGCTGCAGCCGCTGCACACTCACATCCACCGTGCGCAGCCTGCAGCTGGTGACCTGCGCGAGTGCGTGCGTGCGTGCGTGCGTGTGTGTGTGCGTGGGTACCCTGGCCCCACTCATCTCAGTGCTGTGCCGTAACAAAGGCTACAAACACCCAGTTCCTTTCGGACAATGCCCGCATGACTCAACCCAAACATTCTTACGACCCACCAGCGGCAGCAGATAGGGCAGCTCGGAGTTGTGGTGCCCAATGACGTCCAAGTACATGAGCCGGTTCAACCACAGCCGCGGCGGGTCGGGGGAAGGGGGGGAAGCGGGGGGTTGCGGCGGGGCGGTTGGTTGCTGCCCACGGTTCGTGTCATCGCCGGGTTGGGACACGCGACCGCATGACGCCACTTGTGCGGCCGCTGCCTCCCAGTCTGCTGCCAGACGGCTGCCGCCTGGGCTACTGCCACTGCCACTAGTGCCGCTACTGCCGCTCTTTACGCTGCTGCTGGCATTCAGATACCAGGGCCGAGGACTGGCTGCTGCCGCTGCATCCGCCGCCTGCTCAAGTGCATAAAATGTACTGTCGGCTGTCTGCTGCCCCCCTTGTTGCTGCCGGGATGTGCAGGAGCTGCTACCGTCCCCACTACTGGCGACAGCTCCGCCGCCGCCCATGTCGAACAGGGAACCGCGGGAGATGCAGGAAGCCGCTGGCGTGGCCAGGCTGCTGCCTCTGTTGCCAAGTACCACCAGCGGTCTGTGGGGATGGGTAGCAAGCTCAAAACTTCAGCATGTGTGCAGTAACCTGTATCTCCGCTGTGCGGCAGCGGCGCCGATTTCCACCAAACCCAGTTGTGGCAGCATGGTCAGCACCACCGCCCGTTACCTGTTGCCGCCCACAAAGTGCCAGCCGGTGTAGTCACGCAAGTCATCGCGCCCCTGTGCTTACATGCCAAACACACGACCATGTCTGGTCAACAGAGTGCCTCCTGGTGTTCAGGTCACGTCAAAGAACCCCCACATAATCAGCTGGACTTGAGCACGCGCTGTTCGGCCGCACCTTGACAAACATGGATGAGCCGCCGAAGGCTTTGAGCGCCTACACACGTACGTACCGCACACGGGGGGGATCACGAGTCATCACGGTGTCTCATACATACATAGGTGAGCTCGCCACTGCCCCTCATGCTCTTGTGCTCCCTAACGCGCATAAAAACAACGCATGCACGCGCAGTAACCAAATTCTACATACACACCCAAACACCCACCTGCAGTGTTCGGTAGTCACCCCGCCGCGCCACCTGCCGCCCGTACCAGTCCGGGTCCTCAAGTTGGTACTGCCCCCACGCCATGTCGTACCTGAGTTCCGAAGGCCACCAGGGAAGGAAGGAGCAGAAGGGAAGCCAAAGTGCATGACCGTGCATGTGATGCAGTTGCACCTGTCTCTGCGCATGTGTACGGCAGCCGCTAGCGGGTTGACTGCTGAGCTTGACACTTCCAACTCCGAAAGCTGCACGCGCATACGCACGCACGCACGCACGCACGCACGCACATGTAGTTGTGGTAGAGGCGCAGGTCCCAGCTCATGCCCTCCGGCTCGTTCAGCAGCTCATAGCCCAACAGAACTGACGAATAGGTGGGCGCCGCGCCGCCGCCATCGCCACCGCCACCACCACCAGTATGGATACTACTGGTCGTGCTTCTGCTGCCGCTCCTGCTGCTGGAATGTCCAGCAACGCTGCTGCTTGAGCTGCCATCTCCTTGCCGTAGGTTCGATGCTGACAGCAGCGGCAGCGCCGCGAGTGGCGGCTGGTCGCGATGGTGGCTGGAAGGGAAGGGAAACTCAGGACGGAGGCTTGAGGTGGGAGGAGCTGTGGCTGTGGCTGTGGCAGGCGGGCTGTGGCGGGTGAGTGAAACGCTGCTGGCTCGCCTAATGCCCTGCGCGGTCTCGTGTCCGTCTGATGAGTTGCCCCGACTGCTGCTGCCCTGGTACCCCTCCTCCTGCCCCTCAGCCACCGCCGCAATCGTGGCGGCTGCGTGAGTAGTGCGGCCGTTGCTGCTGCTGTTGTCGCTTCCCTTCCCAACCGCAATTCCAGCTGACTCCGTAAGCAGGTGACGCAGGCTGCTGCTCTTGCGCCGCCCGACGCCGCCGCGTTGAGAACTACCCACGCCAGGAGCAGCAACTACTCCCAGCGATTCGGTCCCATTGCTGACCAGACTCAGCAGCCCCGGCCCCCAGCCGCCGCCGCGACTACTGGTGTTGCTGGCGCCAGCGCCAGCATCTACATCGTGAAGCGCCGGGAAGGCAGTAGCTGGGGCCGACAACGTGTCCGCTGGCTGCTCCGCGGCCGGCTCTGTCCCCGGCCCGCTGCCGCTACTGCCGCCGCCGCCGCCAGAGCCACAGCATGGGGAGCAGCAGCAGCTCCCGGCGCCTTCCTCTGCTACTGTTGCTGTCCCTGATGGCTCCCTGCCCTTTCCATTAATGTCGTCTTCATCCCCGATGGCGGTTGTCGCCAGGTGCTGCACCAGCGGCGTCAGGCAGTTGCGCGTGTAGGCCGCGGTGCCGGCCGCCGTCGTGAGCATGTGCAGTGCGCGGTCGCGGCTGGGCGGCGGGTGGTCCCTGCAGCACGAATGCAGCCATGCATGGCCGCAAGGAAGCGCGGAGAAGGTGTCAGCCAACAGCGGCGTTGCGGCTTGGCCATACACACCTGCACGTTCTTGCACCTGTGCTCGCGCGCTCCTGCCCCGCCCGCCCACGGCCCACCTTCGCACCGCCAGTATGTCGTGCGACCACAGCACCAGCAGCACCCTGACGCCCGACCGGTGGCACAGCCGCAGCAGCCACTTCAGGTCAGCCACTGCGCCCGCGCCGCAGCCGCACACGGCCCCACTACTGGTACGCCTGGCGGCGCCGCAGCCTCCATTGCTGCCGTCATCGCTGCTGCCGCAGCCATAGCTGCTGCAACAGCAGCTGCTGTCCGCCTCCGCGTTTGAGCACTTGGGATCCACACTCCGCAGACCTGCAGCCCCTGCTGCTGCTGACGGCCGCTCGAGCTCCTGCTGCGGCTCTTGTCCCTGCTGCTGCGACTGCTGCGGCAGCCCCTGCCCCTGCCCCTGCTCCTGCTGCTGCCGCTTCCCTTGCGACTGCTGCAGTGCCCAGGCGGGTGGGCTCATGGAGCCGTCGATGTGGAACCACACACGTAGCAGGTTGCCGCCCGCAGCAGCCAGGTCGCGAACAGCTACCTGGGCACAAGGAAGGGAAGGACATGCAAGACCTGCTGGAGGCGTCTTTACATGGCGCTGGCCATACGTGGGCACCCACGACACTCAGCCTGCTGCGCTCCTCCCGCCCCCCACCCCCCGCACCGCACCTTGATGATTTCCCGCAGCTCCGCCTCGCTGTGGTTCAGCCGCCCCAACGCCGCCGTCCGCAGCGGAAAAAACGGCACGTTTCCGAGGCTGACCCCGTGCCAGGGGCCGCGCAAGAGTGCTGACGCCGCCCGGCTGCCTCCGCTACTGCCAGCGCCACTGCTACTACTGCTGCTGCCAGCGGTGCTTCTGCCGTCCCCTCCGTCGCCCCCGCTGCCGCGCCTGCTTGCCAGGGGCTGGCCGCCCAACAGCTCCTCCTCCTGCTGCTGCTGCTGCTGCAGCTGCTCTGGCCCCGCGTCCGGCTTGTCCCCGCTGTCATCTTCATAGTCTTCAAGTGCTGGCGGCGGCTGTGAATCTGATGACATGCCCACAGCTGGGTCGTGGGCAGCACCCTGAGGCTTCCCTCGCGGGGTCGGCAGGCCTGTGAGGCTGGAGCCAGCAGTAGAGCTGGCGCTAGCACTCCCGCCACTTCTGCCAACCTCATCATCTCGTCTGCTCAGCACTGACACGGAGGGAGCTCGTGAAGCGTGACTGGCACTCGCAGCAGTAGCATATGCGCTGGTGAGACCGAGCAGCGCAAGGAGTAACCGTGGCCGCATTACGGCGTGCAAGCTTAACTGCTAGTCGCACGCGTCATGTTTTGCAGCGTCTTGCGCAGCTTTTGCGCTCCCACAGAACGTAGCGCTCCGCCGTGCAGCTCGACCCAAGCCCACACTCGAAAAGCCAGCCTTGGCCGGAATGGCCCGTGGGTCAGCCTGCCGCGGCTCCTGGGCGCCACTTCGGCTTTGGCGAAACATTTTCGGCCACATGCAGCTGCAGCGAACGCAGGGTGCGTGCTGCTGCTGCTGCTGCGTCGGGGGCGCTGCGAGCGCTGCTGCCATGCTTGCATGGCTCAAATTTTATTGTAATTTAATTTATAGTAGGAGTAGAGTGCAAGGACGCACGCGCATGCATGCTCGGCTCCGTGCGAGGTGCACTTGCACGCGCAGTTTCCGCATGGCAAATTATTTAGCTCATCTGGCTTGCTAAGTCCTTAATACATGGTGCCTTCCATAAAGCTTTGCTACTTGACTTGTGCTTGCCACTGCTTTCGGCGCAACCAAAAGAGCCCTCGCGCCGTTCCGTTGGCTGGCCAAAGAACTTGCACCGGTACTTATTTGCTGCTCACTTCAAGTCAGGAGCATACATGTAGCTTGCAAGCGCTGTATTGTCGGCACAAACAGTGCTGACGCAGAGCTGGGACGTTTACGTGCTGCCCATTTTCCCTCGATTTTCAGGGGTTTACATCTCAGTCTAATAGAAAAACACCTAAATCTTCATATTCAAGCGAACGGCTAACGCAAGCGTGCTCCGGGGGCTCCGGGCTGGGGTGCCATGCGGGCTCTTTGCTCGCAAAGGGCGCACAGTCTGCTTGCGGTAGCTCTTGTGCGGAATGGACCACGTAGCGCATCCGAGGACGCGCTGGCTGCCTCCGGCTCGGTGCTGGGAGGCTCTAACACAAGTGCCGCTTGCGGGTTGTGGGGCGTCTGGGGGCGGAGCGGCCTCTTCGCACGCCACCGCAGCGCAGGAGCTTCAGCGGATCCGCAGGCGGTGCCTGCCGCCGCCCATAAGCAGCCAGACGTCTCATTTAACGCTGCAGTAGATGCAACATCTGCGCAGCAAGTAACTCCTGCAGATCCTTCAGCAGCCGCGTCGCCTCCACGACAAGCGCTAAACTTCCCAGCGGATTTGGACTACCTGCCTGGCCGTGGCGCGGCAGACAGCTCGGCATCTTCATCTGCCACAGCGGCCGAGCAACAACAACAGCAGCACCAGCAGCTGCGGCAGCGCACCAGCGGCCGGGTGCGGCCCCCGCCATCGCGCGACAGCAGCGATGCGGATAGCTTGCCGCCGGGGCCCTCCATGCTCCCCGTGTGGACCACGGGGCCGGCAAAACCCAAGCCGCGCCGCAACCCGTCCAGCACAACCGGGAACATCGGCATCGGCATCGGCAGTAGCACCGATGCCGGCAGTATCTCAGGCGCTGGCGGCGGAGGTGGAGACGGAGCAGCGGTGGTGTCAGCATCGCCGAGTGTTTCTGCGGCAGTAGCAAGCAGCCCGCTGCAGGCGACGTACCCGACGGCGTCGGCGGCTGCTACAGCCAGCGGTGGCGCCGCTGCCGTACAATCTGCCGTACAGCCGCCGCGCATGCCAAAGTACAGCAACAGCTACGACATTGACTACTCCATCCGCGACTACGACAGCACGCCTCCCAGCAGCAACAGCAGCACCTACAGCGCCAACTGGACGCCGCCCAAGTGGGAGCAGCAGCCGCCGCTGCAGCCGCCGCCCGCTGCTACTGCCCCGACACCGGGTGCCGCCGCCAGCACCGCCGGCACTGTTGCTTGCACCGCTGGCAGTATGACTGGCGGGAGCGAAATCAACACGCCGGCGCGGTCGTCACGGCCCCCAGCCGCCAGAGCCGCGGCCAGCACCGCCGCCGGTACCGCCGCCAGCACCGCCGCCAGCCCGAGCACGGCGCACCACCCAGGAGGCACTGCGCAGCAGGCGGGGCCAGCCGCCGCCACCCACCCCCATGCGCAACCCCAGCCGCAGCCGCACCCCCAGCCGCACATACACACCAGCACCAGCACCGCCGGCAGCGGCCACAGCTCTTTGTACAATGAGCCCAAGGACTTCTCATTCGCGGGCCGTGTCGTGCAGCACGACGGCAGCCACGCCGTACACCTGCTGGTCGCAGGTGAGGCGGGATGGGGCGTGTGGTGTGGGGGGATGGGGTGGGGGTGGTATGTGTGTGTATGCGCGCGCGCGTGTGTGCTTTTGTGTGTGTGTGTGTGTGTGTGTGTGTGTGTGTGCTTTTGTGTGTGTGTGTGCGCGCTGCTTGGGACTGGAGACGGAGGTAGAAGTGGGAAGTGGGTGGTGTGGGAGACTCATTGGAAGTCCGGCGCATCGCTGCCAGCTCCACCCCGCTCACCACACCCACGCACAACCACACACCTGCACAGGCGCCACCGCCCGCGACTACCACCTGCGGATGGTGCGGTGCCACGCAGCCGACGAGCTGTCGTTCGGGCCGGGCTCCTTCACGGGCGGGGTGGGCACGGTGAGGCCCGCCTGCGGCCTGGGGCCGCCGCAGCCCGACGGCGGCGTGGGGCCGCCGCCCACAACCGTCAAGGATGACGTGTCGTTCGCCACCTTCATATCCAGGTGGGAGGGCTAGGGCCGGGTGCCAGGCTCGGGCGCTGGGGGCACCGGGGGCACTGGGGCGGACTAGGGCGGACTGGGGGCACTTGGGGCACTGCAGGCTCCGAGACGGACGGGGCCAGGCGGGGCCAGGCGGAGGCCTTGGTATGCAGCTTGCGTTGGGCGCGCGACACAGGCCGGCCGGAGCGCCGCAGGCTTGGCGGTGCCTGTGGTTGACGGTGCCTGTGGTTGACAGTGCCTGCAACGACGTCGAAACCCGCGCTCGTCCACATCGCCATTCACATTGTGTGCAGCGCCACATGCGCCGTACATGACTGACCGCAGGCACGCTTGCAGACACACACACACCTTACTCCTTGTGCTATCCTAACACACACACGAACACGTACGTACACGCGCACACCCGCGCGCTCCCGCAGGCAGCTGCGGCACGTGGTGACGTCCACCTTCCTCCCGTCCGGCTACCCGGCCACCACCGGTGACAACTACATAAATTTCATGGCCTGGCAGGTGCGTGTGCACGTGTGTGTGTGTGCATGTGTGTGCACGGTATGTGTGTTAGAAAAGCACAAGAGGAAAGAGAGTGTGTGTGTTGATTGTATTCACCGTTGCTTTCATGGGGAGGGCATGGTGCACGGGAACTGTGGAGCTGGTCGCAGTTTGCAAGGGCCTCCGACCCACCACAGCGCCCACCTCCCACCACACCACGTGCTGCACTGTGCCCTGCGCCGCCTACCTCCTACGCTGCAGGGCCTCAACAACATCGCGGTGACCGCCAACTCGGGTGAGCGCCGCGCCGCCCGGGGGCCGCCACCGACCGCCGCTGCACCGCATTGAGCGCTAGCAGCGCCGTGACCACAGACCACAGACCACAGACCACAGCCGCAGCAGGGGTGCCCGCCAGCCACAGACGGGGGTGACCGCCAGCCCAAATCCCAGCATGCCTTGCGAACTGTACGGCTCCGCTGGAATTTCCATTTCAACAAGTCACACGCTTCTTTCCACGCTGCCCCGCTCACCTTGGTCCCACCTCCGGCCATGTTCATTGCCCCCTCTCCCGCCTTTCTCCCTGCCTCCCGCCCCGCCCCCCTCCCCCCGCAGTGCTGGCCTCCACCTTCATGCTGTACGCGGTGGGGCTGGGCGCGGGAGCCATACCCACCGCCGGGGCGCTCAACTGGGTGCTCAAGGTGGGGAGGGGGAGGAGGAGCGGGGCAGCGGCGGCGGTGGCACATGCGGGATCGGTTGCGGCAGCGGTGCAGCAGCGGCGACAGCGGGGAGCTGCTGAAGCTATGAGGCAGCTATGCGCTAGCTTGTGACACTTCATCAAAACCCGCCCCCCCTCGATGCGCGCACCCCCACACTTGCTGTCTACTTCGCTGCACTTTCTCTGTACCAAGTTTTACACCCCCACCTGGCCTCTTGCCTGCAGGACGGCATGGGGCAGCTGGGCACGCTGGTGTTCGGCAAGACCATTGCGCACAACTTCGACGTGCACTCCAAGACCTGGTGGGTGGGGTGCGGGGGGGGGGGTGCGGGGGCCGGGGGCCGGGGGCCGGGGGCCGGGGGCCGGGGGCCGGGGGCCGGGGGCCGAGAGCAGCACGGTGGGCTGCGGGCCCGGCTGGCGGTAAACCGCCACCGTCCCCGCACTGCCTTTCATCGCACTGCGCCGGGCGGGAAGCAACGCCATTGAAACGGGCATGTGTTGCATCCTAAACCAACGCGCCCGCCTCCCCGCCCGCCCGCCCCCCTGACCCCCTGACCCCCTGACCCCCAGGCCCCCTGACCCCCTGACCCCCTGACCCCCTGACCCCCTGACCCCCTGACCCCCTGACCCCCTGACCCCCTGACCCCCCTGACCCCCTGACCCCCCTGTCGCTTGTGGCGGCAGGTTCTTCCTGTCTGCGGTGCTACTCCAGGCTGCTGCGGCGCTGGAGATGCTGACGGTGCTGGTGCCGGGCCACTTCCTGCTCATGGGCTCGCTGGCAAACATGCTCAAAGGTGGGGCGGAGGGGGCGTGGTAGTGTCAATACCGAGCTCAGGATATGGTAGTCGAGACCGGGTCGTGCGCTCTCGAGAGGCGCCTGCCTGCTCTCCGCACATGCATTGATGGCCGTGGGACCAACGTGTTGGAGGCCTTGAGATGGGGGCACGGGGCCATGTGGAAAGGGGGGGGGTGTAGATACCAGCCCAAACCAAACCGAATCCAATGCAATAGAGCGAGCAGGAGAGGGGGGGAGGAGATAAGGAATGCTGCTGCTGCAGAAGAGCTTGTGTGGCTGCCGACGAGCCCTTGACTCCTTGTTGTGTTGTGGTGTTGTGTTGTGTTGTGCCTGCCTGTCGCACAGGCCTGGCCTGGATGGCTGCCGGCAGCACTCGCTCCGTGTTCCACCTCAGTTTCGCGCGCGACAACAACATCGCGGACGTCACCGCCAAGGGTGCGGGCCGCGGGCGGGGGCCGGGAAGGGGGGGGGGCAGCCGTCCCTGGGGTGGGCCGAAGGGAGTCCTCAAAGGTGGTGCTGGTGGCAGGAGAGAGAGGAAGAGGGGGGGGGGGGTGGCGGACGGTGGCGGCAGCGACAAAGCGAAGGGAGCGGCGCTGAGCGATGAGGGCAAGGGCACCAGCTGCCGGGCACACCGCATACTCGCATGCCACAGGGACACACGCCCGCGCCTCACACGCCCACTCACCGCCTGTCCATCAACGCCGTTATCTCAACTGGAATGCATGCAACCCACCCCAGTGCACACCCGGCAACCCGCACGCCCTCACCTCCCACCTGGCTGCAACTTTACCAGCTTGACCATGGACATATGCCACCCCCACGCCCCCCAACCCTATTTCATTGGGCTCGGGCACAGAACCATCCCACCCCTCCCACATCCCCCCACAGGCACCTCGCAGTACATCTTCGCCTCCCTGGTGGGCACCGCCGCCGGCGCCGCCATGTGCGCGGCGGTGGGGCAGTCGGGCGCGGCCGCCGCGGCCTGCTACGTGGGGCTGTCCGCCGCCACACTCAGCAGCGCGTACCTGGCCGTGCAGGTGTGTGTGTGTGTGTGTGTGTGTGTGCACGTGTGTGTGTGTGTGTGTAATTTAGGGGTTGAGGGAGGGCAGGGGATAGGGTGGTAAGGGGCAGGGATGTATGGCTGGGTTGGAAGGTAGGGTGTCGATCTTGGCAGGTTGTGGGCACGGGCCGCAACCGTGTTGGAACGCGTGCAACAGCAGCCCGCGGAAGCGCGCAGAGCTGCGGTAGCAAGTGCCGGTGTACATGACGGGACTGCGGTGAGCGGACTGGGCCCCGGGGCGGCGCACGTGTCATCACGCCCGCAGGTGATCCCTCTGGCCACACTGAACGCCACACGGCTTCAGATGCTCACTGACGCCTTCCTCACCAGCATCAGCCCCGCCTCGGCTGCAGCCGCGTCGGTAGCGGCTGGCGGCGTCGGCAGTAGCAGCAGCGGCAGCAGCAGTGGCACCGAGAGCAAGACCCTGGGCGTGTTGCGCGGCAGCGGCAGCAGCGGCAGCAGCGGCGCCGCAGGCGCGGGGCTCGGCGGTCGGGGTGTCGGCAGCGGTGGCGCAGCCGCCGGCTCCGGCGCTAGCTCCGCCGCCCGTCTGGGTTACGAGGATGAGGAACTGGACGACGACGAGGATGAACCGCACTACCACAAGCACCGGCGGCTGCGGCGGCGCGGCGGCATTGCGTCCGACTTCGCCGAGGGCATGGCGTACAGGGCCCCTTACGACCCCGACTCCAGCCACGCCGGCAGTAGCATCCACGCCAGCAGCGGCAGTAGCAGTGGCGGCCGTAGCAGTAGCGGTAGCGGTAGCGGTAGCGGTAGCAACAGTAGCAGGGACAGCTACCCCAGCTATCCCGACTACGGCAGTGAGTACGCGGGCGGCACGGCACTCGGCGCGTCAGCCGGCGGCGGCGGCGGTGGTGGTGGTGGTGGCGGAGCCGGCGGTGCGAGCGGTGCTGCCGGTGGCGGTGGCGGGCCGTCAGCAACAGGCTTGCCTGGAGGGGCCGGCGCCGGCGCTGGCCTCGGCGCCGCAGGCGCTGCAAGCAAGGACGGCGGCGCCGGCACCGCAGGTGCCGGCGCGGGGGCGGCGGGCGGAGACCGTTGCTTCGTGGGGGGCAATGCTGGGAGCATGTCCACGCCTCAGGGTTATGACGCGTTGTATGATGACAGCCTGGACCCGCGTGTGCCCACGCCGTTGGAGCTGTGTGCGGCGGACCCGCCGCTGCCGGCGCTGTCGCGCACCGCCACCCGCCTCAAGCCGCCCATCCATGTGGGCAGCCGCCTGGAGCATGTCGTGGATGGTGGGTGGGGAGGGGGGGGAATGGAGCGGGGGGCACATTCATGGCTGTCAAGAGGTGAAGGCGTAGCCAGGAACAGTAGTATAGCAGGTGCGTTGTTACCGAGGGGGGCTGGGCGGGGGTTCGCACCGGGGCCCGGGTGGGGCTGTGGGGTCGGGGGCTTTGGGCGGAGGCTTGGGCGGTTTGGGTTTAGGGGCATGTGGGGCTGTGGGCGGATGGCACCGAGTGCCGCATGAGGTCTGCCGCACTGCGCCCCTTACAACGCGCCCATACGCCAGCCTGCAGCCCTCGCCACTCCCGGACTTTTCTCTCCGCACTGCGATATCCCTATAGACCCTCCCTGCCTCCCACTCCTTTTAGTTTGGGCTGGTATTTACAACCCCCCTTCCTCCCTCTCTCCCTTCCTCCCTCCCCCCTTCCTCCCTCCGTCCCTCCCTCCCTCCCTCCTTCCCTCTCCCTCCTTCCCTCCCTGCCTCCCCCCTAGGCAACGCCAACCTGCTGGTGATGCTGCTGACCACCTACAAGTACGCGCACTTCATGGTGCTGCCGCGCACCCAGCCCGACAGGCTGCACGTGGTGCTGCACGACAAGGCAGACCCCCGCGACATCGTGCAGGTGGCGCTGCGTGCGTGTGTGTGTGTGTGGCTGTGTGTGTGTGTGTGTGTGGCTGTGTGTGTGTGCGTGTGTGTGTGTGTATGCGCGTGTATGCGCGTGTGTCTGTGTGTGTGATGGGGTTCGGGGTTGCTGTTGCGGTTGGGGTCGGGATCAGATGCCAGAAGATTAGGGAGTGGGAATGGGGCCGGGTGTGGGGCGCTGGACGCGGAATGCGGCTTGCACTACGCGCTTCGCCTGGCCCAACTCCTTGCACCGGCAGCTCTTCCTAACCCTGACGCACCTTCCGCCCCTGACGTGCCCGCTCGCCCCCACCCCCGCAGGCCTACCTGCAGGCCTGCATCCTGCGGCGGCGCATGCGAGCCGCCACCGCCGGCCGGGATACGCCGCTGCCGTGCGCGGACGAGCAGACCGCGGAGCTGCGGCTAGAGCTGCAGGTGGGCGTGGGCTGTGTGGCTGGGCGGGTGGGGGCGAGCGGAGAAAAGCGGCAGTAATGCGGCAGTTAGGGAAGTGAGGGTCTGAGAGGCCCCCCCCCACACACACGGCTCTTCGCCCAACGTGCCCTTGTCCCCGCACTCGGGTGTGTCGCCCTCCCCTGTGCAGGAGTCGCTCAAGGCGGCTGAGCGGCTCACCACCATCTTCATGGCTGCACTGGAGGTGGGGGGGTGGCTGCGCGTGTGTGCATGGCAGAGAGCCTTGAGGGCAATACCGCCAGCCGCAGATGCTCCGCGCTGCTCCCCACTAGCAGGTGTACAATTCAATCCAATGAAGCTTCCATGCTGATGCGCAAACCTTTACAAGCGCCCCATATCATCTGCAGGCCAACGGCTGGACAATCTCCAAGGTGGTGGTGGAGGCGCAGCGGCGGCGGGCGCGTTGGTAGCAGCTGGAGCGTCACAGCGAGAGGCGCGCTGGTGGCAGCATGAGGGGAGGGTCAAAGGGGCAATAACAGGCTTGGTGGGCGCAAGGGGGGTGGCGCGGGAGACCCACACGGGGGCCTCCGTCCGACGCGCGGGGCGCAGCGAGTGTTTTGCAGCCATGGCTTGTGAGCGGAGGGGACCGCCGTGTTTGTACATTACGCGCTTTCGTGCGCCAGGGGCATGAAAACGCGAAACCTTTCGTTGTATGCACATGGTGTTTGTACGCACATGGTGTTAATGGAAATAGTCTCGTGTTTGTGGTCATGCGGGCATTGGTGGCAGAGTCTAGAGCGTTCATGCGAGGGCCTCGGCGGCGCAAGCTTGGTGGCGCCGGGGTCTTGCCTTCATTGCGGGTTCTACAGTAATTGGTAGCACCAAGTGTGGCAGGGTAGCTCACAGAGACACAAACGTATTCATTTTGCAATGCCAGACAAAAGCAGCGGGGATCGAGCTGCTTGCGATATGCAAGACTGTAGAATTCCACCCAGGACAGCACACCGCACGCCGCACACGTACTGAATTTTCACGGTTGCGTGGGGTATGCTTGTGCTGGGCAGGATTCGGGTTGCTCGGTGTGAGAGCGTATGTTGAGGTGAGAAAGGTACGGCATGTAGCGATGAAGACGAGGCTTGGGAGTTGGGTCCTGGGCATGGGCCAATTGTCCTTGTCAGGACTTCAGGAGTTCACGCGTACACGCCTACGCGTCGCAGGCTGTGGTCTTGCTGGACTGCTGGTCCGGGAGTACCGCTGTCACGTTACGTGATCTTGACGGGCCAACTGTCCAGACAACCCTATAAGCCATACGCGCCGATGCGGCCGAGTTGTTATCGAAGTTGTTAGAGCAACTACGCACGTGAACGCGCGCGGTGACCACCGCAGGTAAATTGGGCGAGTAAATACGCAAGGGGTTGATGGCATGTGCGTCCACAGTCTCCATGTTTACACATACACAGCAAGATAAGCGGGATCCGATCCTCATTACCCACTTTCAGTCTCGCGTCCTCCATAACCCACATGCGCTCTCTCATACGCTCCTCCAGGAAATCACGTCCCCACTTGCTGACCAGCACTCACTCCTCTCACGCCACCAGCCATCCACACCTGCGCCCCGGCCGTCTCTGACTCCCACATGGCAAGGCTCAGTTCGATTTGGTACTGCCCTTGCCCTTCACCGTTTAGAACCATAAAGCCGCTGAATCCGGGACGTGTCCCCGCGCCAACTACTGTACACACGGGCCGGTTGCACCCATCACCCATGCCCACGGCCGCTCACGCCTTGGTCTTCTCCTGCTCGACCTTGCATGTGGTCGCATCCGGCGCGCAGCCGGGGTAGACCTGGCGTGGCAATGAGGGCACAGAGCGTTGCAGCATTTCCCCCAGATTGCAATACCCTTAGGATACAGCCCGGAGTGCCCGCTTGCTTGCCCTGCCCCTCCGGACCATTTCCCCTCCCCCTGGATGTTCCCCAAGATGGTCTACCGTCTACCACTTCCTTAACTAATCATGAACGTAACCCCCTCCCCCTCCCTACACCCTTCACGGCGCGCTTGCGCTGCACCTCCCCACTCGGGACGCCCCGCCCCGCCCCGCCCCGCCCCACCGCTCCCACCTGGCGCAGGTCGCTCCAGCCCAGCTCCTTGAAGCAGGCGCAGCGGGTGGTGGGCTTGCCGCCCGGCAGCTGCCCGAACAGCTTGCGCGGGTAGGCGCCGCCGTCACACCACACCGTGCCGCCTGCAGCCAGGTGAGGAGGAGGGGCCGCAGGCACAAGCGTCCAGGCGAGGCGGGTCGAGGCGGGTTGAGGAGGGCAGGTGGGCGGCGTGGGCGGCGCGTGGCGTGAGCGAACGGGATGAACGGTGAGCTGACAATTGACGGCGGAGAGTGCCGGCATGGGGCTAGGGAGGGGGAATCCATTACGGGACGTTCAAGCGACGGCGGGCAATGTTGCCTAGAGGTATTTTGCCCAGCACGTCACGCGCTCATGACACACATGAAGCGTACACTGTCCTGCGTGCTTTCTTCTCTTGTGCTCTCTCCGACCAGCAACCGCACCTTCCGCCTCCGACCAGCGCACGTTGCAGGCAGGCCACTGCCGCTCAATCTCGGCCATGGCCTCCTCCTCACTCTTCGCCTTCACCGCCTGCTCCTCCGCCCGCCGCAGGATGCGGTTGGGCTTGCCGTCCTGGTTGTAAAAGGCCCCCACCACGTACCCCTTGAAGATATACTCCTGTGTGCATGGGCACATGCATGTCCGGTTGCACGTGCATGTGCATGTGCGTTTGCATGTGCATGGGCGGTCGGGAGCGGGAGACGCACACAGCAAGCCAGAGCACGCGCCGCGGTGCCCCTGGACGCATGCTTTACACCAGGTGTACTGTGCCTGCCAACCCGTACACACGTCTTTTGCCAAGTGAACAGTCCTAACTCATTCTAGGCCCCGTTACGTATGACACTCACACCCGCCCCACATCCCGCTGAGTCGCTGCCTCACCTTGTGGTAGAAGTTGCGCCACTCCACCAGCGAGCGATACTGCTCCGGTGTGAAGTCCTGTTTGTGTGTGTGTGTGCGTGTGTGTGTGTGCGTGTGTGTATGTGTGTGTGTGTATGTGTGTAGCAAGAAGTTGCGCAGAATGGCGTGCGGTTGAGGTAAGGGCCAGGGCCAGGGCGAGGGCAGACTGGACCACATGAGAGCGTGAGGGGACAGCGCGGGGCGCGGCCCTGGGCTCATCAGCCAGCACCAGGCGGGATGGCGAGGCCTAGGGTGGTGCGCTTATACACGGTGGTGCATGAAGGTGAAGGGCCCTGGGGCTTGGCTGGCGGTGACATGCGCGTGCTGTCGTGACATGCAGGACGCAGGCGATCGCACCTTAATCTGGTCATTTAGATCGTTCTTGAAGTCACCTGCGCGTCAACGGGTCATGGAGAGCGGGCGCCTTCAGTTTCAAATGGCCGCCTTGCACCCTGCCACCACCCACAACAGACGTCGTGGTCACCAATTACCTTACCGGTGATGAAAGCCCGCGTGGCGTCTTTGCCAATGAAGAAGCCGTAGCCCTTCTCGCCTGCATGCGGGGTGTCAAGACATGTTAGACCGCGGGCAGCGAGTTCAGAGGGAAGGCTGTGTTCATCAAGCATGGCGACGGCAAGTGTTGCCCGTGCATTGGGATTCCACACGTCATGCATTCCCGTGCGGTCATGACTGCACCACCTGCAATCACAGCAAGAGGTTGCGCAGCCCTAGCCCTGCAGCTACTGCCCGCGGGCATGCACGCCGCACCCACCATCGTACTTCTTCCTCCCCTTGGTCACATCAAACACCGAACCCAGGATGGCCAGGTACATGGGCGCGTTCTTCTTGCCATCATACAGCTTCAGCGCCTCCGGGTCAAACAGGCGCTGTAGGAGGAACATTGTTGGGTGTGTATGAGGATTGGCGCAAGAAGGCGTGTGAGAGAGAAAGGGGTGGCGGGAAGAGAAAGTCCGGGAAAGCACTGCCACCGTAGCCGTGCCCCGTTTGCCCGGTGCACAAGCGGAGCCCGACCCCTGCACGACCGGTCGCGACCCTTCACCACTACTATGGTTTACGCTGCAAAATAACATGTCAATATCCGCCAGAATGCAGCTTACCGGCTTGCCGTCGTCCCGCGACAGGTACCACAGCGTGACCGCACAAAGTAAAGTGCAGACGAGGGTCAAGCAAATTTCAGGGTGCTCCCCAAGGAATTGCAGCCATGTTTTCTGTGCGCCTGCAGCCTTCTGCGCCTGCTCCTTCTTCGCAGGGGCCGCATCCTTCTCTACGGGCTGATCTGCGGCCGAGGCAAACAAATACTACTTGGTTGCATAATATAAAACAGTTAATTGAAATTTCCTACCTGGAGCGTGTGGCGCAGGTGTTGCAGCGCCCTCGGCAGCTGCCGTTTTACGCTGTTTGAGTGTGGACATTCTTGTCTTAAATATGTTAATGTGTTGTCATGTCAAGTTCTGATACTTTGCCGTCATATACGAATTACATGTGCCGATAATGGGCTGGCTGGATCCACCAGGCACACGGAGGCACGAGCCCAAGTTACACCGTGACGGTCGCCACCCTCCCCGCAACGTGTCCCGCATGATGAGGCCACGAAACTAAGCTTGAGAGCTTGTGCACATCAGTCTACGAACGCGAAGTCCGCGTCCCCGTTCAAACCGTCCCCCTCATGCCCGTCCCTCAAGTCCTCGTCCGCGCCATCCTGCCAGCCAAACCGCTCATTGCCTGCTTCCCCCACGGCATTGGCGCCACCGTCACACGATGGCGCCCCGCTAGCTATCCGCTGCACTCTCTGCTGTGCTGGAACGGCTGGCCGCTGCAATCCCTGATGCCCAGGCTGCTGCTGCTGCTGCTGCTGTGGTGGCGGCGGCTTTTGGGCGGCTTTGCTACCTCCAGCCGCCGCCACCGCTGAGGAGGTGAAGGCGCTGATGGGTCGCTGCCCCGCCTCCAGCTCGGTGGCGCTGCCAGAGCTGTTGTATGACACCGACACAGCCAGCCGCGTGAGCTAACGATGCACAATGGGGGCGGGGAAGGGAAGGTGAAGCGGGGGATGGGGGTGAAGCTAGATGGTGTTCATAAGGCTGCGCAAGCCTAGGCAACAGTGTGCATTGTCGCGGCGTGGAGCAGCTAATGTGGGCTTCGTGTGCGCATGCGTGTACGCCCCCTCCCACGCGCGCAGCACACGCACCTGCATCTCGCCGGCCTGGCGCCCCGACGCCCCGGCTGCCGCGCGGTACAGCGATGTGGCGCCCTCCAGCAGCGCCCGGCAGCCCTGCAGGTACCGCGGTGAGAGCGGGACAGGCGTAAACTTGCTCCTGCTATTTCTGCCGCAATGAGTACAGACGCGAAAGGTGCCCGCTGCCCCACGGCATGATGCCACGCACCACCCAGACCCCTGCATCAAGCGCCTTTCACACACTGGCCACACCTGGTACGTGTGTGCGGACACTGCGCCCGGTTCCATCCAGTTGCCTGTGGCCGCCGCCTCCACCTCCTGCGCCGACAGCCCGCCGCCACCACCGCCACCCGCTGTGCCCGCCGTTGCCGCTGCTGCTCCGGCTTCTGAGCCCACTGCCGCTGCCGCCGTGTCTGGTGCACCTGATGCCGCCGCCGTCACTGAGCGGAGCGCCTGGCGTACAGGCAATGGCATCATCAATAAATGCGCCCAAGTTAAAAGTTGCATTGTGCGGTCACTCGTTTATGTCACTCGTTCAGCACCATTAGTCAGCCCCAGCAGCCACGCACCTGCAGCGCCTGGGGGGGCATGTCGGCGGACTTGGTCCGCGGCGTGCCGTACCCCTCCCGGTACGTCAGCAGCAGCTTCACGGGGGCGCGCCTGTGTGCGCCGGCGGCACGCGGGCCTCACGTGCAGGACTGCAGATCTGGACAGGACCCTGTGCAGCCCGCTGTGTGACCAGGCACGCCTCTGCCTCCGCCTCCCCGCGGCCTGCGCCTCCCGCCCACCTGTGCTGCAGTGCGTCGCCCACCACGCGGCCCCACAGAGTCCCCACCAGCGGGAGCAGCGCCTCCTTGATGCCCGCAAACCTGCGGCGGGACGAGCGCACACACGAAATAGTATGTGCGTTGGGATTGGGGAGAATAGCCTGGTCGCGTGCACGAAGCCACCCCTCTTTCCGGCGCATCGCAATCCGCTTACCCAGCGCTCAACACTAACCATCAAGCAGCAATGTGACCGCCCTGCCATGCGGCGCACGCAGTCTCCAGCCATCCGTGCGAACCAGCCACCACCAGCCCACCTGCGACCGGTGGTGGTGTCGGGCGGGAAGCTGCGCTCCACCAGGATGCTCTTCTGCGGCCCACGCTCCCGCACCACGCCGCCTGTCGCACCGCGCCCGCTGCCGCACCCTCCACCACCACCACCACCACCACCTCCTCCACATCCTGCAGCGCCACCTGACGCCCCGCCCGCGTCCGCGCCTCCTGCCGGCAGGCTGGCCAGCAGGCCTCCGGTCTGCGGCCCGAAGCGAGCCACCAGGTCCCGGCGGCTGAGCCCCAGGGCCGCCAGCTGCCCCACCGTCTCTACTCCCAGCTCCGACACCACCGCGGCGCCGGCCTTGCCAGCCAGCGTGGGCACCCGCTGCGTGCATGCAGCAGCGTGTGGAGGTGTGTGTATATGTGTGTGTGTGGTGTGTGTGTCAAAGAGCACAAGGAAAACAATGCGCAAAGACAGTGTATGCGATGCAGAAACACGCGTGTGTGTGTGTGTGTTCGTGTGTGTGTCGGAGGACCTGACATGAACTGGCAGGTGGGCGCCTTTCGCAACCTAGGCATATCTGTATGCCGGGTCATGCGGTGCACTCGGCATCTCCTCCTTCTCCATCACTCCCACCACGACACCGCCGCCGCCGACCCCACCCGCCCTCGCGGACGCACCTGGATGCGCACGTCCGCCATGAAGGCCCGCAGCGCGGCCAGCGGCACCGCCGTCACTGCGTCCGGCTTGTTGGCGGGGCCGGCCAGCCGCGCCGCCAGCTTGGTGGGCGCCACACCCACTGACACCGTAAAGCCCAGAGCGTCTGCAGGACATACACCCAACCGCCAACCACATGACAAGCGAGGGCAACTGAAGCGGTTAGCCTGCTATCGTGCAATCCGCAGCGTACGTTGATGGACACGTCCAGGCCCCGAACATAGCGGATGGCGCCCGGCCCTTGAGAACCAGAGGCCATTCTAGCGGCCCTGATAGCAGCCCTTACCAGCAGACCCCCGACCTCACCTTTGAGCGCCGCCCGCAGCTGCATCGCCACATCCACCCCCGCCCGCAGCGGCGGCTCCAGATCCTGCCACTGCCCGCCGCCCGCCACATGCACCCTGGGTGGCGGCGGCGGCGGCGCCTCGCCATGCAGCCGACCCGCCAGCCCACCCTCATCATCGTCTGCCATGGAGCCCGCGCCGGCATGTTCCCCGCATCCCCACGACCCGCCCACGTCGCCATCGGCCTCTGCCACACCCGCGTCGTCCCAGGCACGCGCCGCCGCCTCTGCAGCGCCAGCTGCCACCGCCGGGCCGGCACGGCCCCCGCCTCCGCCTTCGCCACCTCGGCCAGGGCTGCTGCCGCTGCCGCCAGGGCTGCCGGCGGCTGCTCCAGCGGCAGAGGGGTAGCAGGCGGCTGTTACGTCGAGGTAGAAGTCGTCATAGCTGGACTTCTCCACCTGCCCGTCTGGCGCGAACCTGCATGTACCGTGCGGGATGTGGTGGTTCTGTACGTTGCATGGTGTGCGTGCGTACAAGGACGCGCGCGCGGGTGACGTCAACGGGGGTTGTGCACAGGCGCGGCTGCCCGGGCGCACCTCGCGCTTCTGCATGTCCCCCACCTGCGCAGAATGCCGTGGATCTGCTCTGACACGCGCCGGTAGCGGTCCGTGCGCATGGGCCGGATCTGCACATGTGTGGACAGGAGGGAGGCCTCACAGGTCGCCATGCATGTGCGACCGCTGGTTACGCAGGCCGCCCCGCCCCAAACCCCCGGTTCAGTTTGGGCTGGGATTTACATACCCCCTCTCCCGCCGCACAACTCCCATTCCACCCGCCGAGCAGCTACCCAGTTGTCAGTTGCGTCGCTCACCACCAGGCCGGGGCAGCGCCGCTGTGCCTCCGCCACGCTGACCGCGCCCATGGCCTTGAGGAAGGGGATGGAGGCGCGGCCGCCCGCACCCACACCGTCGCCACATCTGCGGCCAGCAGCGACGGCCAAGACCGCCAGGGCAAAGCGGTGCCGCGTCAGCGGCAGATCAGGCAGCCACCACTCGTTTAGTGTCATCAAGATTGCCTCCCCACATCTTGCAGAGCGGACCGGAACATCAACCACGCCATGCACCGCCCCTACAGCTCATAATCCCACAGCGCCCAGTGGTGCCGCACCGTATGCCCGCCGCGCGCGCCTCGTAGCTGACCGCCACGAAGCCGCCGCTGTTGAACTGCGTCACCGCCAGCGGCTGCCCCGCCAGGCGCGGGTCGTCCAGGCGCTCCACCTGGCAGTAGAAGCAGTCCACGTCCTGCGGGGGGCGGGGGCGGGGGCGGGGGTGGTGCGGGGATGATGCAAAGACTGGTACAGAGAAGGGGTGCGCGAGGGGTGGTGCGGGGCGCGGGTAGGGTGTGGATGGAGTTGAGGTGTCGGAAGATGGCTTCCGGAAAACGGGCAGGACAAGCAGCAACGGGCAGGACTCCACGCCCAGCCGCGCACCCGCTCCCCAGGCCAGTAGCATCAGCATCACCCACCACGTGCAGGATCACGCGCGGACGCCCCGCGACCACAGCGCCCGGCTTCGGCCGCAGCTGGGGAGAGACGCTGCTCTTGTGGAGCTCATGGCTGCGGTGACTGTGGTGTTGGTGGTGCGGAGGCGGTGGTGGTGGTGGGCTGGCCGAGCCGTCTTCGGTGTGCGGGCTGGTGGGCGGGTCAGGGCCGGAAGCCGACATGCGCAGCGGCACGCCCGCTGCTGTTGCCGCCGCCTGCAGAGCGGTTTGCGGTGGCTGTGCAAGCTCATGTGCCAGACGTGCAGGCGGCAACGTCCCGCTGCTGCAGCCACCAATGGCCCTAGTCCTAGCGCCTGCTGCCTCCTCCTCCTCATCCGTGATGTCGCATTCCGCCGCCTGCCCTCCTGCATGCCCCTGGACTCCAGCCTGTGCCTGCCCGTTCACCGCTGCCTCCATGCCCCCTTCTCGACCGCCGCCTCTCCCGCCGTCGCCCCCGCCCCTGCCGTCGGCGTCAGCCTGCAGCGCACCCCAGGCGCAGGGCAGGCTGGCAATGCCGCCGCCGTCGCTGCTGCTGTCGGCTTCGTCGCCCCAGTCGGAGGAGGAGAAGCTGGAGGCAGAGGACAGCGAGCCCCCATGTCGCCAAGCCTCTTCTGCGCCACCCCCGCCGGAACCGTCGCCGTAACCGTCTAGACCCTGCAGGCCGCCGTGGATATTGCCGCCATCGTCAACACCGACTGCTGAAGGTGCGGCCATGCTGCCAACCTCTCCACCACGCCCGCTGCTTGCGCTTCCGCCCCGCATGCTCCCGCCCCTGTCCCCGCTGGCGCCGCCGCCACCGCCACTGGCGCCGCCAGCTCCGTAGATCTCCACGACTCGGTACCCCACCACAGCCTCATCCAGCAACCCTGCCGGCGGCAATGACGGCGCCGGCAGGCCTGGGGGAGGCGGTACCGGTGGACCCAGTGTAGACGGCTGCGGCGGCGCGGCGGGCAGCGGCACTGGTACCAGCTGAGGAGGCTGGGTAGGCGCTGCACCGGGAAGGCTGCTGCCCGCTGGCGTTGGTGCTCGCTCGTCTGTTTCTGTGAGCCGGAGCCGCTTTGCCGCCCTGCCACCCGTGTCCTCCGATTCGTGCCGCTGCTGCTGTGCTGTTTCCACAGGTCGAGTGGGTGGAAGCTGCGGCTGTGGCCGCGGCCGCCGTGCTTGCTGTTGGGGGCTGGGGGCGTGCACGTGGGTGAGCGCTGACCCGTGCGCAGCCGCCTCGCGCAGCGCCCGCTCTCGGCTCTTGCTAAACACAACCTGCTGAGGCGGGCGAACACGCGCGGAGCGTCGTTAACCACATCACAAGGAGACGAAACCAGCGCAGCAGCTACCAACCCAGAGGACGCCCACTTGTGATAGCTTGGTCAAACGGGTCATGAGTGACATGGACGGGGAATGCACAGTACGCATGGACTCCACGCACCTGAGGCAAGCCTGCTTGGTAGTCGCGTCGCATGGCAGCCGACTGTGCCGCAGCCCTCCGCGCGGCCTCCGGAGTTAGGCCCGTGGCGGCCACCGCCTCCGCATGTGCGGCAGCCGACCCGGCAGGGCCCGCGCGAGCGCCAGAGGCAACGTCCGCTGTCCCATGTGGGCGTGCAGCTGCTGCTGACCCCCCGTACGGCGTGTCCTCGCTGCCATCGCTGTGGTAGAGCACCTCCCCTTCATCCTCCTCCACGTCCATGTCTACGCCCTCACGGTGGTGCACACAATCCTCCTCCGCCACCTTGCCAGGCGAAGACCCGCGTGTGCCGCCTGCAGCAGGCGGGGCTGCCGCTGCCGTCGCCGCCCCGCCCGCCAGGCGCCCAAACAAGTCCCGAATTGTGCCACCGCCGCCTGCTGCCGCGCCGCCTCCGCCCCCGGCACCGCCACCTCCGCCTCCGTTGCCCTCCTGCTTGAAGTTGGTTGCGCCCAGGTTTATGAGCGACAGGTTGAAGGGCTGGTCGCGGAGCTGCCGCTGCAGCAGCTGCGTGGCTGCCCGGATCAATGCCTCCACCTGCACGCACACGTGTGTGTGTATGTGTGCTTGTGTGTTTGTGTGCATGCGCGCATGTGCGTGTGGCGGAAAAGCTAGGCGGAAGTAAAACGCATAAGTCCCTGGCAGAGCAGCACCGTGAGCGCGAATGCATAACCAAGGCCGCTGCAGCTCCTCCATACACGCAAGTCGCCGCGGTACAAACCTGCGCGGGCCCCGGCGGCGCCGCCAGGGCCCCGGGCGGCAGCGGCAGCGGTACCGAGGCCGAGCTGCGCTGCCAGCCGCTGCCCGCGTGCCGCCACTTGAGCGTCAGCGTGTCGGGCCGCCGCCTGCAGCGGACACAACCGCACGTGCGTATCGGCTCAGTCCAGACCATCACCCGCTTAGATGCACTGCTGAGTGTCCACACACGAAATTCATACCCTGAACAACCTAACCACTGATGCAGTCGTGATGCTTTTGCCGGCCACACGTGCGCGCCCACCTGTTCTCGGCGTACTCCTCGTGCAGCCGCTGCAGCAGGTCCGGCGCCAACACCCGCAGCACCGCCGAAGCACCCGACCAGGAGGAGCAGCTCTGTACATGGAGCCGGAGACACAGAAGATAAACACACCCCCGGGGGGCCCTTACCAAAGTTCTCAAGTCTTGCCTTGCATAGTCTGTATGCCCCACCGCACCCACGCAGCCACCCAGAAGCTGTGCCCCAATGCTCTGCCCTCGCTTTCACACCTCCCACCCACTTCCCCACCACGCCTCCCGCCGCGCCCCCACCTTGAAGCTGTCCTCCACGGTGATGGACCGGGGCGGGCCGCTGGGGCGCACCGGCGTGGGGTCCAGGCCGCGACACAGGTGCCACAGAAGCGGGCCTGCAGCAGTGCACGTCCGGCAACACACACACACACACTGTGACTGCGCTGAGCTGCGGTACTCCCCTCCCCTCCCCTCCCCTCCCCTC